>NC_026148.1:15528227-15663133 GCF_000512975.1 Sesamum indicum | reverse complement strand
AAATCATTCCCAATTGAAACGGATATCGAAATACATTGTTGTTGACCGTTTCTGATAGTGTATTTGAATATGAAAATTTATTTATTTTTATTGGAACACGTTGGATAAGGTTTGGAATGGTTATGTATTTTAATTCCTGGTATTTTGCAACGATTTTTGTAATACTCATTGCTGAATTTTGAAATTCTATCTATTTGTATTGGTAATATATTTAGGAACGCTAATTGAAATTGTATAAAGCTTAATTTTTTAAATAATATTAGGCACGGTTTGTTTTTTATTTGGAACAGTCTTTTGTAACTGTGTTAGGAATATTTTTTGGAGCTTATGTTATGCACGTGTTGTTTTCGTCAAAACTTTGAAGATATTATAGCTTGGGGCTAAAAATTTAAATTTTTAGAGTTTAAAAATAATAAGACCAAAAGTACAAGAAGCTAACTTGTGATACGTAAAATGATATGCAGTAGCTTGGATCTTGTACTACTCCAAATTATTGATCTATTACATGATTTTTCGAACAATAAATAATTCTTTTTATATCTAATTAAATGATGTTAGTTAAAAAAAAAATACTACTTATTCCACTTTATAAATCATTTCCATAATATTATTAATCAATTTACAACTTTTTCTAGAATCATTTTGAACAACATCATATAAAATAACTTTAGATATGGTGGGTATAACAAGTAAAAACTAAAAAAAAGAATGAAAGAAATAACTTTATTTTTTTCTCCAAAATATGCACAATTATGCTCACTATATTAATAAAATAAAGCTCAAATCACTAAGAAAATAACTTCGAAAAAATATCAGTATCAAAATAATTAGCAAGTAAAATTTTCGTTGCTAATATAATTATTTAATAAATTTACTTGCTAATGAATTTAACAATAGAAATTCACTTGCTAACGGATTTGGTAATGAATTGTTTAAAATATATATTAAAAAGTATAAATTAGCAACACACACTTGCTTACTAGCTCGGTGCTGATTTTAGTATCAAATAGGGGTGGTAGATGAGTCGAGCTGGCTCGATTTTGAGCTCAAGCTCAGTTTTAGTTGTTCACCAGCTCGCGAGCTGGTGAATATTTTTTTTTATATATTTTTATTTTTTAATTTTTTATATATTTAATTTTATATTTAATATTTGATCAATTTTATAATCTAAATTGACCATATATTATAATTATTAATCAATATCATACATTTTATTTTGGATAATAATAAATTATGGTACTTTTATTTATACGTTTAATCTTTATACAAAAATAAATTTAAATCAACAACTTAATAAATTATAATATTTTTTATAATTAAAATTATTATTTAATATGATATATAGAACTTTATGTTATATTTTAATATATATTTGTATTACGTTAATATTTTTTAAATTGACAAGTCACTTATGATTTTTTATTATTTATAAATTTATGTCAAAATTTAGTAATTCCTATAAATTAATCTAAAAATAATAATAATAATAATAATAACAACAACAACAATAATAATAACGATGATGATGATGATGATGATGATGATGGTTGAACAATTCTAATTATTATTTTATTATATATATAATGAGATTAAAAAGTTTAATCAATAATTACGATATCTTAAAATTCGGACTCTTGATTCATATGAAATTTAAATATATACAAGACTCTAATATCAGACGGTATGATTTAAAATCACATGGTTTGATTCAACTATACGTCGTCTTGAATGATTACTCTTATATTTCGAGTACGATATCTCGACATCCGTATTTCGAATAAGTTTAAAACTTTACTAAATGTTTGTAAGTTTTATCATATCTAACGGTCTGATATGAATTTTAATGGCCCGAGTAACCCATGTTGTTCAACAATGTAAGATGATAGTTACATTAATGTTATACGAACATTTATAAATATGCAAATTTTGCAGATTGTGAACATATATTAATTTCAACTATATATATGTAAAAATTTTATGATTCAATCTCATGATTTAAAATAATAATAATAATAATGGTTGAACAATTCTAATTATTATTTTATTATATATATAATGATATTAAAAAATTTAATAAAAAATTACGATATCTTAAAATTCGAGCACCCGATTCATACGAAATTTAAATATATACAAGACTGTGTCCATTAGATCATATCAGACGGTATGATTTAAAATCACATGGTCTGATTAAACGATACACCGTCTTGAATGATTATTCTTATGTTTCGAGTACGATATTTCGACATCTGGATAACCAATAAGTCTAAAATTTTACCAAATGTATTTTTCTGTAAATTTTATCATATCTAACGGTCTAATCTGAATTTTGATGGCCCGATTAACCTATATTGTTTAACAATGTAAGATAATTACATCAATGTTATACTAACATTTATAAATATATAAATTTTGTAAATTGTGAACATATACTAATTTCAATTATATCTATGTAAAAAAATTTATGATTCGATCTCATGATTTAAAATAATAATAATAATAATAATAATTCAAAAAGTCAAAAACCCTCTCTTTCTCAATTCTTTCCCTCTCTTATTTCTTCCCCAAACCCATCTCTTAGAACCCTAGCCCCCAAATTCACGGCACAAGAAAGGCAAGTCGGCAACGAGGACAGCTACGGTGCGGCTTCCAGGTAATTTTTTGTTCTATTTTAACTTAGGCCATTGTCTACGGTTATGCTGTAGGTGCATCTCGTCTTACTTAAAGATCATCATGATTTGAAGGATCTATAAGTGTTTTAGATTTCTCTGCACTGCTCTGTGATGAATTGTAGTTATTAGTTGTGAGTTTCTGATGGATAAGTTGATATGAGAAACTTGAGAAATCTTGATGCTTTTGTGCCTGAGGTTGGGAATTGATCTATAAAAGTTCTCTGGTGGGTAGGCAAACTGGAATGGATATGGTTTTAAAGATATACAATTAATAAAAGAATGTGGCATTGTTGTCTTTGGGTTGATCGCTCGAGCTCGAGCTCGACTCGTTGCCAGGCCTAGTATCAAATACTTTTGTTTCTATTAAACTATTTTCTTTTAGTGATTAGTAAAAGTGATATTAATCTAAACAATTTTGATTAAAAATATTTATGAGAAATGAATTTAGAATAAATTTTCTTACTTGATAAATGATTTTCTAATTAGTATTCTCTATCATAATAATATTATTCAGAATTTATTTTATGAAATAAATAAGTATTGTAATTATTTAATTTATGGAACGTTTAATACCCTTATTGTACACACTACAAGAAAACGGCAAATGTGAGCGATGCTGAAATTAATAAAACCCACCCAACCCACATCAAATTAGAGGGTTAAGTTCCAATTTTAGGATCCAGTCAGTAATTTGATGTGCAACCTAAATAATTTGTGAAGTGGAAGTTTGCTTTGTTGTTCAAGACCAATACCTGATGGTGTTGATGTTGTTGTGCAAGTAGAGGACACTATTTAGCATCAGTAAAGCCAAGATAGATGGTTTCAAGTGAAGGTAAGGTAACATATGCAGGTTCTAGTAAGTTTTAGGTAGAATGAACAGTTGGAAGTTAGAGTGAACAGATTTTAGTGTAATGGATTTAGATACGGTGTGTGCGCGTCTATGAAAGAATAGGTACCTATTTCTAACAGTGTGTGCGTATGTATGTATTTCTTTTTCAATAAAATGACTATAGTGACTAGGAGTTTCTTTGACAACGTACCTCTCTCTCTCCTCTAACTCTCACTCCCTATCTCACGTCTAACTCTCTCTCTAGCGGCGGGGAGAAGAAAGCAGATTCGCTTGTTCGCATCTGGCTCTGGCTCTGGCTCGGGCTCGGGCTCCGGCTCCGGCTCCATTGGCACACCTTCTATCCGACGACATTAACAGGTAATTTTTGTTCTTTGTAATTTTTTGTTACAGATTGTAGGAGAAATTTTAATTGCTTTCAAGGTGTTTGTTAAAATGCCCGATTGAACACCCCAATGTTCTTCTCACCGAAATATTTACTTTTTTTGCTGAAATATGTTGAAAATTGAAAGACTTGGCTGATTGACATGCGAAACTTTTGTAATTTGTTAATTTGTCGTCGGTTTTCTCAATTGATTTGCTCCTCCTTCCTTGTTATATGCTGTGATTGAATGGTGGTTGAGTTGAAACAAATAATATAGGGATGTTGGTGGGGATGATGAAAGATTAGTAGAGGTAGTAGGAGTGTCTGCAGCCAGTCTGCAGCGCTTTATAAAGTTGAAACAAACTTTATAATGAAGAGATAGCATATTGCTGCCAAATATTGTGAAGTGAAAAGAAGCGCTTCATTTGGGATGTAAGCTCATACTTTTTCTGGAGATTGTCCAATTTCACGCATGGATTTGTGTTTGTTGTCTCATTTTTAACATTGCGGTCATTTGTGAAGTTGTGAAAGGGGTACTCTTTCTTTTTTTTTTTAAAATAATTTTTAGAAAAAAATGTTATCTCTTCATTATAAAGTTTTAGTGTTATCATTCTTGTTGTTCTAGCTTATAAGTAGAGTTTGATTTAGAATTTAAATTCTAGTTGTGAAGTGGATATTTTTTATGCATTGTCCTTTCTGTTGATATATTGCTTGATAACTATTTGAAGATATGCTTGAGCTGTTTGCATTTTCTTTTATGTAATTGCATGCTGTAGATATATATCAATTTGATTATAAACTGTGAACTAGCCAAAAATCGTCGTTTGTCCAGAAGATTATCGTTTGTAAATATATTGACAGGAAACTGTTTGATGGATGCATTGGGCTGCTGCAACCTTTAAACGTTCTGGGGTTGATTTAGTGAGTTACTCAACATCCTTTTGCTCCTGAAATTAGGACTTCTATCCTCAATGACTTTGCGGAAACCCCCCCTTCCTCGGCTTCTCCTGAACAACGTTTCTTGCATGAGAAATGCACAACAAATTCTGCGCCATGTGAATGTATCCATCCATGATGGAGGAGCTCTGGTTCTAACAGGTACGAATGGCTCGGGGAAAAGTACTTTCTTGCGTATGTTAGCTGGCTTTTCCAAACCATCAGCCGGTGAGATACTATGGGATGGCCATGATATTACTGAATCTGGTGTTTTCCATCAGTATAAGCTTCAGCTGAACTGGCTCTCCCTCAAAGACGCCATTAAAGAAAAGTTTACAGTCCTTGACAATGTTCAGTGGTTTGAAGTGCTTGAAGGAAAACAAGGGAAGTCCATACCAGCACTAGAACTCATGGGGCTTGGTAGACTAATGAAGGAGAAAGCGAGAATGCTCTCCATGGGTCAGCGCAAAAGGTTACAACTTGCTAGGTTATTGGCTATTGATAGACCAATTTGGTTGCTTGATGAGCCTTCAGTGGCCTTGGACGACGAAGGGGTGAGATTACTTGAGTACATCATTAAGGAGCATAGAAAGAAAGGGGGCATTGTCATTGTGGCAACTCATCTACCCATTGATATTGAAGATCCGATGATTTTAAGGTTGCCACCAAGGTTCCCAAGGAGGATGACTTTGGTTGACATGCTTGATCGTGGTGGATTGGATTAACATTATAGATGACATGGCTTGCAACAACCTGGTAATCCCATTAATTCAAGAGTATATGTAGGTTCATATATGTCAAGGTTTTGTAGCAAGGTCAACAGATGAAGCTGTTAGATTGCAGATGTTGTAGTGTTCAATAGCCATCCAAATTGATTACTTCCGTTGCAAACACTTGCAATTAAAGGCAGGTTTTCATTTTCCTGGCTCTGAGTCTTTAATATGTTACACTAACAGTATGTCTGAACTTCAATTTGTTGGGGGGGGGGGGGAGGCAGAAGGGACTACAAAATATCTAAAATAAGAAGCACAATGTTGTATCATTTGAAATGAGAATATTATTTTCTTCTGTCTCTCCTTACTAATATCCAAAGATTCAAATATGGAGTAAGTTTCTCTTTGTCTTGGTGAAAGGGCTTCATGTATCAGAGTTAATAAGAGATCCCAAAGTTATCTTATTAGAGGATTGATCGGCTTATAGGCTACGACATCACATAAGAGACAATGTTGCTTCTGTCTCTTAGAACAAAGGACTGCAGTAACACAAAGATTCTCAAGTTTGTTAGCAAATTTGAATGGAGAAACTATTTCTTAAATGAATCCAAATACGTTTAGAGTAACAATAGGAACAATACATTAGCAATGAAGACGGCACAAAGTTCTATGATAATTACTTACATATAGGACAAAATGGTATTAGATATAAAACTATTAACCTCTTCAATTATTGCAATTCTAGTTCAATTAAGATTGACATACATTTCCAAATTTATATAAGGGGTTAAATGTAATTTATCTATATGATATTGTAAATGTGTAAATTATCTTTCTATAAAAAAAAATAGCAATTTATCTCTGTATGTTTTAAAAAAATAAGAGGATAAATTGCTGCATTTTTAAAAATATAAAGGGATAAACTGCTAATTCTTTTTTTATAACGAGGTAATTTGTACATTTACAATATCACAGAAGGATAAATTACATCTTTCCTTTTATATAAGTATTTTTACTAGGTTGAAGCGCACTCCATGTGTGTGCATATTTTGAATTTTTATTATATTAATTTAATAGGCGAATAGCAATTTTACTCTCTGTGATATTAAAAATAAGCATATTACCTCCCTATGAAAAAAAATATAGCAATTTACTTAAAAACATAGGGAGTTAAATTATTGTATTTTAAAAATAGAGGGAGGTAAATCGCTATTTATTTTTTCATAAGGGGGTTAATTTGCTCATTTGCGATCTCACAAGGGGTTGCTTGCATTTTTTCCCAATTTAATTAAACATTGAAAGAGAATGAAAAAAAAAAACAATTATAAATAAATTATCAATATCGATAATTAAAGTGAATAAGAAAATCACGACTTCATTTTATTCAGTGCACGCTCTTGCAAAAGCTCTCTTCTTCTATTGGAATCTGTTTCGTTTTCTTTGGTGCTGAGGTCTGGTAATTCAGCAGCAGATCTCTTAGTTCAGTATGTTGAAGCAGGAAGGGAATGCTTAATTCCTCTTTACCCCCTGGTCTGGATGATGTTGTTCTTGCTGACTTTGTTAATTGATATCTTAGTTTTCCCCTCAAAAATATAATAAAATAAAATGTTTTATATTATTGACAACAGTAAGATCAAATATGGCATTACAAGTTCACAAATAAATAAAATTGGTGCTATTTCCATCCCCCAATATCACAGAACAGGACCCAACTCATTTCACCAATCTGCAAAAACAAAAAATTAGTCTAAATTAATTTTCTCTAGAGGAAATATCGAAATATATATATATATATATATATAGGAAAAAATGCAAGCAACCCTCTTGTGATATCGCAAAGGAGTAAATTACTTCCTTATGAAAAAACAAATACCGATTTTTCTCTCTGTACTTTTTAAAATATAATAATTTACCCCCCTATGATTTTTAAAATGAAGTAATTTATCTCCCTGTATAAGGAAGTAAATTGCTTCATTTTAAAAAGTATAAAGAGTAAATTACTATATTTTTTTTCATATGGGGATAATGTGCTCATTTTCAATATTACAAAGGGGTAATTATTGCTATTCACCCTATATATATATATATCCAAGAAACAAAAAAAAAGACTGCATGTCATCTTGCTTGCTTGCAACATACATATTGGGTATAGCAGCTTAATAATAATAGCAAAGAAACCACATATTTTATATAATGGAACTCAAGAGATGTGAGGCTAAATTGAACTAATAGATTCGAATTTTGATAAATGGTTTCTAAGGACTCAACATCAAAATAATTTGAATTTTCTGGATATTAAATAAAATATAGTTAAAAACTAGAGTTGAGAGATTTAAAATCCTCCGAGTTTACAATTATTCAAAAGATTTGGAGATAAATGCAATTCCAGACCTGTAAGTTATATAGGAGATGGCAATTTTCATCTGTTCAAATTAATGCAATCAGTTCTGTAAGCTTAAAAATTATTGCAATTTTAATCTTTTTTCGATCAATTTTGACTACAGAAAAATTCCCATCAACACCTAAATTGTGACTTCCGGTGAATTTGATGAGATTACGGTCCAACATATTATTTTGTTTTTAGAAAATGATTTCAAAAGACTTAACATCAAAAGAATCTAAAATCTATCAATATTCAACAGAATACAGTTAAAATCTTAGAGTTGAAAAGGATTTAAAATCGATTGAATTTACAATTGTTCAAAAATTTAGCAAGAGAGTATTTATAATATAGAAGGAAAAGTTTAGTACTTTCCTATGAATAATTTTCCAAGAAATAACTTTACAGTTGCAAATACTTCGACACTTACCCTCATTTTTCTTCCTACATGACCTTGCAAAATAACACAAGCCAAGTCCCAATAGTAGTGCAGCTAACCCGCCAATGAATATGGCGACAAACTTAGGAGAACCGTCTCTAATACCGTCGTCTGCAAATGCATAAAGAGATAATTATTAAAATAGATAACATAATTAAAGTACACTTCTTCTCTTTTTTTTCTTTTTTTTTTTTTTGAACATTTTAGAGTTGATCTTTTAGCATTGTAATCTCATCAAATTTGGGAGGAGAAAAATTCTCTTTTGATGGTAGTTATATTTCTTCGCGAAAAAACTATTACGCCAAATTTTCTTTCAGAAAAAGTTTTTGGCGGCGATCATGGCCATTCTTTCAGAAACAGTTTTTTGACGGCGATGTGATGGCCACATGATCGCCGCCGTAAAAAACTGACCAAAAATATATATTAAATGGAATTAAAAGTAAAATTAGCCTAATTTATAGGGAAAAAGAAATGCTATTTCCCAGTGAACTCAACATGGTGAAAGGGAGAGAACAAGAGAAATGCAGCTCTATTCATACCTTCAAAAGAGTAACTCCCAAAGCCATGACCTCCGTTGTATTCATAGCTGACAAAGCAGCTATCCAGATATATTTCTCCTGAAACTGTATATCTGCATTCATCCTCAGCAATCCGGGCTGCACTTTCAACGCATGCGCCACAGTCACAGGCCCGCAAATTCCCTGCACACTGCCCCACGACGTGGATTGCTTCGTATGTCGTCTCGCAGAATCCATTCCCGCTCACAACACAGCTTTCCAGGGCTGCAAGTGCTGCATATTTCATCTCCTCAAATCCAGTTTTCTTAACTCTATGTTTGCTGCAGGCCTGATGGAGAATTCGATCAGGCCCGGGATCCACCTCCGCCATGTCCTCCTCCTGATAATGAACATAGCAGCCAGAAAGCTGGATTCTTGCCGGTAAATTTTTCCCGCACAGATCTTCTGACAGAACCTGGAAATTCCCCACGCAGCTTCTGCACTCGTCCGGGCTTAAATCGTTCCTGCACTGAAACCTGCCTGAAATCGCAGTCTCATCATCAGCTACGATGGTTTCAAAGAACCTGGATTGTGAGGACTGAGCTATAAATTCTTGAAACAGCGTGGAGAGTAACGACGAATGAGCATTATTTAAGGAAGTCGACTGGTTTGAACACTGGTTGTATATTAACTTATGATGGCCATCTATGATAAGGGTGTTGACAGATTGTAGCATCAGAACAAAACATAGGATCAAAGTACAAGAATTTGCTGATGAATCCATGTGGGCTGTGTCTGATCATTGATTCTGGCCTGATTCAGTCCTGATTTCGTTCTTTAAATGCGATTTGGTTTAACTTTCCGTTGAGAAAATCAGCATCGACTTTAGTAAAGCTGCAGCTGTTTTTTGGTTCTTTGTAAGGGTTTTGGGGATTTTTCCAGCCTAACTACGTCTAACATTGTGGCAACTTGAGATTATTAAACCTCAATCCCCTGGGATAGGTATTGTTGAAAAGTGGGATGGGCTGGTGAATTTTACTGTGATATGAGTTATTTAAATAATAGAATAAAAATAAATAAATTAATAGCAATTTATCCACTGTGATATTGAAAAATGAGCACATTACCCCTTATAAAAAAAATTGAGCAATTTACCCCCCTATACTTTTTAAAATGAAGCAATTTACCTCCTTATACAGAGAGGTAAATTGCTTTATTTTAAAAATCATAGGGGGTAAAATTATTGTATTTTTAAAGATACAAGAAGGTAAATCGCTATTTGTTTTTTAATGGAGGGTAATTTGCTCATTTGCGATATCGCAAGGGGGTTGCTTGCATTTTTCCAAATTAATTATAATATATTTACTTGAACTTTTTTTATTTGAGTAACTCAATCTACCAAAATTCAAGAGGAATAATAATTTGATAAAAATCAAATCTTCATAAAGCAAAGTAAACATCTTAGAATGGTGTATCAAATACTTTATTCAACCTTATAATAAAAAGTAAACTGTGGTTAAAGCAATAAAGATCATACGTTTTCGAGTACTTCAGCAATGGCAGTTCCACTTTTGGATTGAGGAAGCTGTTAATCTATGCTCTATTATACCTTATTATTAAGTGAGAGCACCTTTTTGATGTCTCACTCTTTATTGGTATGCTAATTTATATATTTTTTAATATTTAATTTATTTATTTATTTATTAACTTTTCATCCTTCCACTCTTCTAAACCCTTAAATTGCCCACTCTTTTCAACTTCCACCAACTTTAACTTCTTTAATTTTTTTGTTTAAATATTCTTATTTTTCTTCAATTAAAATATATTTTAAAAATATAAATTATTGGTTAAAACTTTTATTTAATGATGCACACTCAACACACACTGGCTTCTGATTGAACAAGAAATCAGTACTTTCTTGTTAGGTGTGACTTTTGAGGAAGTTTGTGACTTTTGAGCATTAGGGTTTCTCATTATTCTTTTCTTGGGAAGTTAGCATTTTTTATTAAGGGGATAATTATACTGCCATCCTATAAGGTTTAATATAATTACAAATAAATTTTTTATAATTTTGAAAATTATCTTTACTATTCGACCCTAAAGTTTGTTTTCGTCTAATAAATAAATCTATTTATTATATAGTAAAATTTTGCAATTTGCTGACATCACAAAAAAAGTTGAATGACAATTTATATTTACCAACGATTGATTTACAAATTTATGTCAAACAAATTTAATCTGAACAAACTGCCCCTATAAGAATAAAGATGTACATCTTCACATACATTAGCGTGTAAGGATATGTTAGAATAGTTTGATCAATAATTATTTATTTAATTTGCAATAAGTCAATTGAGGGTAGATATGAATTTTCGATTAATTTTTTTGTTGATATAAGCAAATCCCATTAACAAAGAAACATTAGGTACAATTAAATTAATTTTTTAAGTCATATAAAATTTATGTATAATTATATTAAATTTAAAAAAAACGGTGTAATTATCTATTTGCTGTGAATGTAAAAAATTAATTAATTGAGTAATATGGAGGAAAATGAGAATGTATTTAATCTATGGACAGGGGACTTGTTTCGATGGTAAAGCTGATTGAGAAAAAATAATAATATGAAGGAAATGTTTGCAAAAAATTTTACTTTTAGAAAAGTAATTTTTGTAAAGAAAATTAAAATTAGTTGTAGTAAAATTTAAAGTGGGTATTGTTTGTAAAAAAAAATGAAAAGTAGATAAAAGTTAAATTGGAAAGTGTTTGAAAAAAATTACTTCTAAAATAGACTTAATTGATTAAAGACCGTTTTATCCCTATGTCTTAAAAAGATACTATTTTTTGCTTATTATTTCACTTGTTGTTTGTCAATAACTAATTATTTTTCATAAAAACGATAAATTTTTATTTTGATTTGTATATTTTATATTTATTTTTTATAAATATATATTTAATTTAACAATGTTCCCACTAAGTAATATAATTGTTGATTATGTTAAACTTACATGATTGCAAAAATATATATATTATTAATTAATCAAATAATAATATGCGAATGAGTAATATAATTAGATGATATAGCAAATAAAATATAAAAGATTTAAAACATTAAATATGTAAATGTATAAATTTGATTATTATTAAATTATTTAAAAATTTCAATATCAACTTTAAATATATAATTTTAAAAATAATTTAAAAGTGATAAAGTTGAATTAAGATTATTATAATAAGAGTATAGTAGTAAAACCTAAAATTGTATTTATTTATAACAAAAGTCAAAGTAGTTATGATGTGCATAAAAATAAGTTGGCCCAAAGAGATTCGAGCGGCCCATAAACGAAGAAAATAACAGAAAGCCCGGGACACCCTCCAGGAAGCCCAGGACATCCAACGCCCATAACGACCCCAGGAGGTCAAGGATGTCCCAGCCCACAATTTAATTAGGCAGGTTCAGACAATCTAAATAGCCTAAGAAATTTAGGAAGAATGGAAGAGACCAAGGACATCCTCCAACTCGAACCATGATTAAAGCCCGACAAAGTATTCGACCCAAAAGGTCTACACGAGTGGCAGCTCATTCTCCCACGGGACACCCACATCAACCCTAGCAAAGGAAACCCCCTGGCAGCTAGAACTCCTTGCAAACGAGAGGCCTTCCTAAACAAAGAGAACTCCAACTAACGCACATTCACCTGATAAGGACAACCTACTTTTTCATGAATATCTAGAGAGTGGGATAGACCCCCAACTGATGGGGCAGTCTCCTATAATATAACCTTAGTCCTTCTAGGCGAGGGACACCTTTCTCACGCCCCTCTTACACTTTAAACTCTTCTCCCACTCTCTAAATTATCTTTTAAACTCTATCTAAACATATTATCACGTGTTCTTACACTTTTCACCAAATTTATTCACCATATCTCAATTCTTAATCACATTTACTTACTTTTTCACTTTATTCAATCTCAAATCCAATACTAATTTGGGTGTTAGAGTGCTAACGCCTTTTCTGCAGGTCGTTCCTTCAGGATTTGCATTAGTTTCAATCAAACCTTGAACGATTGTCCAAATACATTGGACCTGTGCATTTTTTGAATGCATCAAACTAGAAGCACGCCCAATCATTTACTTCTAACTTTTGATCTAAAAGCTCTTTTCGTAGTCGTTTTGAAGTAGAAGTGACATCCCACACACTTTAAAAATATTTTTCAAAAGCCAAAAGTTGAAAACACTTTTTAAAAAACGCTCGCAAATACTAGTTAAGAAATTTTGGCTTCGAGTTTGATTATCGGGATAGAAGTCATCCTAATCTTTATGTGACGATCGACTCAGGTCGTATAGATAAATAATAAAGTGGTAGCTTGGATATAATACATAAAATGATTGGATTTTAATTCATAATCCAATTAAATTAAAACTTATTAATATAACTTGATCTCAACTGCTAAACACTATTAAGGGACTGATTGTGAAAACTTCTTCCTTTAAAAAAGTAATTTTTGTAAAGAAAGACGAAAGTTGTATTAGAATAAAAAATGAATAGTGTTTGTAAAAAAAGTAAAAAGCATACAAAAGCTAACTCCGATAGTGTTTGGAAAAAAATTATTTTTTCAATAAACTTAATTGATAAAAACTATTTTATCCCCATATGTTAAAAAATATTTTTTTATTATATATGCATTTTTTTTATCAATAATAATTATTTTTTCATAAAAAATAATAAATTTTATTTTGCTTAGAATGTATCATATTTAATTGTTCTGAAATATTAATAGAAAATAAAAATTTTGATTTAATAATGCTTCCTAACATAGTTGTTGATTCATACTCAATAATTAAACCTGCATGAATGAAAAATGTTTTATTAATTAATCATAGCCATTTAATTTATATTTTTTATGATAAATGATAATATAATTAAATAATACAACAAAAAATATAAAAATTACAAAATATTTAATATGTGAAAGTGTAAATTTGGTTATTCTTAAATTGTTCAAATTATTTAAAAATTTCAATATCAACTTTATAGAAAAATTTTAAATTAAATCAAAAACAGTAAAATTGAATTAAAGTTATTATAATAAGAGTAAAGTAGTAAAACTGAAGTTGATTTTATTTATAAAAAAGCTAAAGTAGCTAGAAGCAACCCCCAAGGTGCTTTTAACTTTTAACCTAAAAGTGCTTATTCTAACAATTTCAAAAGTAAAAGTTGGCATCTCAAATACCTCAAAAGTACTTTTTAAAGTCAAAAGTCGAAAAGTATTTAATATAAATATCTTTTAAAATTAAATCTAAAAAATAATTTTTTTTGTCGGTCAATTGTAGGGAATATTTATTGGAAGACAACTTATTTTTATAGGTATTTATAATTTTTTAAATGCAATGAAGTATTTATAATTATAAAAAATTTTAAAATAATTGTTATAATTTAATAATTAATTTTATTTATTTTTTTAAAAAAAAGGGAAGAGGTGAGGTAGGAGCCTACACCTCCTGCTGCGCCTTTTAACCTTCGGTGGCGGCAACAAGGTGAGTCATCACCCATCTTTGTCCTCCTTTCAGCCAACTTCCATTGCCACCAAATTTACTTGTCAAAAATTGAGAAATGAGAGAAATGGTAAGTTTATATTTTCACATATTATATATAACACAAATTAACCCATGAAATTTGATGCAAATGGAATATCATTCTCTTTCTTTTGCAAATTCCAACACTGTGGATGGGATGGTCCTTCATTTCAAAGAAAGTGTCCTGAGGCGATTCATGATTTGAGAAGGTGAGTCTCACTTAAAATTATATAGGTATTTATAAGATTAGAGGATTATTATATGTACATCGCGTATGATTATTAAATAAGTTTAAAAATGATTCTTTTTTACGATGAAATTCAATTTGAAATTGCTCATTGATTTGTATTTAAATGAATATGATATTCGATTATTTATTTGAATCGAATGAGCTTTTGGAACTACATGGAGCTATGTGCTACAACGTGGACATTATATTAGTTATTGAGGATTCTGGTATTCATAGTGAAATATCGTTGGGAGCCACTCGTGGACTCCATGTATATGAGTATCCAAGAGGTTTTAATTATCTTGATATTGTTTGGTTCATTGTAATATTCAGTATATACATGTGATTTTTATATAGTTTGTTTTTCATATGATCGTTCGACTGATTTTATGGATTTGATCATGTGATTCTTGTTATGTGGTCAATGGGCTGGGGGTGGGCCGATTTGCGAGGCACGAAGGGGTAGATTAGGCTATCGATTGAGGGTTTTTCATTAAGTTTCTACTTAGGTGTCCTTTCACAAACAGGCTATAGATTGTCTATGTGATTGGCACCAGCATGTACTCGGTGTGGCAAACCAATACGGTGGCTGGGTAGCTCCCTGCATGGAGGATAAAGTAGTAAATGTTCTTTTAGGAGACATAATGTAGTATTTATATGATTTGACCATTGCCAGATATGGTTTGCACAGGATCTATCGTTAAACTGTTGCAGTCAATATGTTATATTTTAAGTATTTTGATCGACTATTCTATTATCAGTATTTTATTTCATGTGCACCCACTCGTTGCCTCACTAAACTTTAATTATCTAGTTTGAATTCCTTCCTCTAAATGCAAGTTATAACTTGAACAAGTCACGATCTAACCAACCTAGAAAAAGAGCAAGGTGATTGGGACGAAGGTCAAATGATTAGGAATTGAATTATTAATCGTCGTCTATAAATACCACCATGTATTTCATTTGTAAATAGCTTTTGGAGAGAATAAGAAAGTAATTTGAGGAAATCCATATATTGTTTTCGTTGTATTCTATTAGGAGTAACAGACCAATAAACTTATAATTTCTCTAAGTTTATAACAAGTTATTATTTTTGTGAATACGTTGTTGCTATAATCTCGATTTTGTAGCATCCCAAGAATAGGGTTTAAAAAAGGGATTCGTACTTTTGGGACACGACACTCTTTTTCGATCAGCTCGTCAATAAAAAACTACAATAATTGTTTTAAGCTTTAGATATCTGTTTCGAATCGGTGGTCAAATTCAATCCACATGAGAGATAGGGAATTGACCTTCTAGCCCCATGTGAAAGGCTTTCATGGGCATTCTTTAATAAAAGCACACTAATTCGAAGGGTTGGCGAGATGATGTCAGTCCTCGTTATGTTCTTATATATGGGGTCAATTTATTTAATGAGAATTTCATATTTGAATCCCATTGGATGCAAATTCTAGCAAGCTTGCAACAGTCATGAACTGCAACAGGGGATTGATTAGTCTCTAGCCTAACAAAGCATGGGAACGGGAAAAATATTATTTTAGTCTGCTAAGTATACCTAATTTTAATTTTAGTCCGGTAACTATGTCTATTTTTGTTTAGGTCCAGTAACTTATGAAATTGCTTCCTTTTAGTCCTCTAGTAGATTTCCGGACAATTTTACCACTATGAGTGCATATGGACTAAAACTGTATTTCAAAAGTTGCATAGGGGTAAAATTGTCCGAAAATCTGCCAGAGGACTAAAAGTAAGCAATTCCGTAAGTTACTGAACCTAAATAAAAATGAATATAGTTATCGAACTAAAATTAAAATTAGACATATTTAACAGATTAAAATAATACTTTTCCCGCATGGGAACACCCTCTTAATTGAGACGCTTTGTATCAATGTAGATAACTAAAATCATATCTAATTATTATTGCTAATAGCATGATTCTTGCTATTTCATTAATATTGATGACGTAATTTGTGTCCAATCAAATCATACCACATCAGCCCCTCCAACCTCAAATCCCAAGAATTTTGGAAATAAAAGATTTGGGAGTTGACTTGAGCCCATGGGCTTGATGAGCCCAATATTCCTTCTTCATATATTTAAGAGGTCTAGAGTTCTCATTTTCTCATCAATTACCCTATTCTTTTGAAAAACTCTTTGTCATCTCATTCTTTCTTGCATCACTCTTCAGTCTTCACATGTTCTATAAAGAAAGGTACTCATTACTTCTAATTTTTTGTAATTTTTTTTTCAATTTATAGCTTATTTTATATTTTTTTTCCTTTTGTGTCTGAATTATGACGATTAGTAATAATATCGAGATTACCTTGGAAAGCGGAGGGTCGGCCTCTCCATAAGGGAACGAGAGACTCGACTTCAAGAGCAACCTTTGCGAGTTAATTTGTTCCTATTGAGGCGGGTCGTGAGGCATGAGAGATTCTTATCCCGTTGCCCTTCCTCCTTTTTAATTAGTTCACTCTTGATGTTTACTTTTGTTTTTTATTTAAAACTTTTTTAGAATATTTAGGTCGTTTTTGTTTTCCTTATGTTGTAATTAGTCGTTATGGTACGTTGTTCCTATGCACATATAAAAATAAAATATATAAATTAAGAAATCATATTTTTACAAAAAGGAATAAAATAGAAAGAGAATCAACTTAAAGTAGTATCGACAATAAAATAATTGGTGTGATGATGTTAAAATGACGTGGAATCACTTACATATATATAAAGATAATTACAATCAATTTTAAAATTATCTAATTATGGATATATTTGTCGTACTTAAAAATTTATATAACGGTGTTATTAAACGTGTAGGGGCCGCCTTTTATGTCAGTGTATATGTATATAATTTCGCTGTGGTTTCCATATTTTAAGTAAATAAGATAATTATTTATTAGAATAGTGCATCATGCATTAAATTACGTATTATAGGAAATATTATATATATAAATAGTGCATTAATCATCAATTATAAATATGAATATTAATTGCTTACTAAGTCCAATATATTTCTTTTATATCATAACGTTGGTAAGGGATTATTGAAACAAAATTGCTTTGATGGATTTCGTGAAATATTTATTAAAACCCAAGAAATTTTAAAAAATATTAAAATCGATAATAAATAGGATTATATGTACAATTTTAAATTTGGGATAGAGAGAGAATCAAATTAAATTGCCTTTAAACAAATATTCATAAAAAAATTTGGTTTCAATCACACCCAATCATTAGAAGCCAACTCATCATCCTCCCAGCACGAGTTCCAATCAAAGTCGGCCCAGAATCAATTCAACCCTGCACCCGAACATACAAAATAATTACTCCGCATAGAATAGTAACTCACTCATATAAATAGTCGGAGACTCTTGCTATTGCCACCCTCTCTCTCTCTCCCTCTCTAGAGATATAGTTGTTAGGATTTTTCTGGTTTTGTTCACTGGGTCTGCTTGACGTTTTTCTTTTCTGTTTGTTTGTAAAGTGACAAAGCTGATGATACCTTTTTCATGCTTTGTTCTGTTCCCTTAAGATTTAGACTCTCGTTAAGGCCTTCCCTGCATTGGGTTGCTTGTTAAACGTGGAATCCGACGCTTGTAATGGTACTGTTTTATCTCTTCGTTAAGAATCTATGGCTCTTTATGTTCTTGTTCTTTGTTTTGCGGTGTTCATGGAGTTGTTGATGAAGGGTTTGCTTTTTTCTTTCTGGCTTGTTTTGTCCAAAGCTTGAAAAAAGATAGTTTTGAAATAGACCCTTTGCGTTGAGTAATCTATTTTGTTAATTTTTGCTTGACCTTTTTGTCGCGCTTTTGGGAGGTTTTTCTGGATTTCTGATGATGTTCTTCTTTTGTTCTTGATTTAACCATGCATTGTCGTGTGGAGTATGGTTCATGTGTGTATACCTCCTTTTCTTGATGATTAAGTAAGATTGGGTAAATTATGTTAACGCGGCTGAGGTTAAATCTAACTATACAAATACCCCTTGCCTTTTTACAAAAAAAATAATTACACTCTCATCTCCTAGGGTTTTGATTTGGTGAAGTTATATTGAACTTCTTGTGATTTGGGAGAAATTACATCTAGGATATATGAGATTTACTTCAATCAAACAAATAAGTTCATTTGTTAGTCAAAATTCACTGAATTTGATAATATTAACAAAATATTTGAATTAAACTTTATATGTACTCTCGATTGATTTATTATTGAATTATTGCAGGGTATGCAATTTTTTTTTTGACTAAATTACTTGAGGATATGCCTTTTCACATGCATTAACACATGAAGACGTAATGTGGTTATAAAAAGATTTATTTGACTTGCAATAAATTAATAATAAGTTAATCAGGGGTAAATATAGGATTTTTTTCTATTTTTTTGTTAATATCAGTAAATTAGTGAATATTGACTAGCAGATGGACTTATTTATTAGATGGAAGCAAATCTCAGAAGTGCTAGATGTAATTTCCACACCACAATAGGTCTACGTGTAATACACCAAACTTTAGGAGAAGGGAGTTCAATTATTCCTTTATAAAATTACAGGCTTAGTGACAAGTAGGGGCCGTTATGTAAAGTTTCACCATCAAGTATGGGGTAACCTAGTAAATACTACTATAAATTCAAATAATATACTTGTAATTTTGCAAAAGATAAGGGATGTTGTGTAGTTAGATCTAATAGAGTTGTTAAAGTAATTACCTTAAAAGATTTGCTTTAACGATTAGTTACTAAGAATGATTCTTAGTATATATAAATGCTGTTGTAAGACAGAATCGTGGAGTTAGAGGACATCCTTCCCTTTTTTTTCATACATGTTACAAACTAACCTTTTTCTTGTTCTAGACCTATTCGTTTTTGGTCTATCTCATGTCCCCACTCCCCCAGTCTGTCAGTTTGCGAAGGTTAGTCAAAGTATTTGGGCCAGCATTGTTTGGTGATGGACTTGGTTGGATGGTTGCATTAGATTAAGGTATTATAAATTTAGATGAGGAGAACTGCAGTATCTGCACTTTTTTCTTTGTTATCTTGTTTTTAGCAATGTTTTTCTTCTCTGGAAGTGCTGCTCTTCATGTTGTCGGGTTATTAGTTGGTAAATGTTCTCTAGCTTTGAATTCGTTAGGCAAAGAAATGATATGATACGTGTTGATTCGTAGAGTTCAAGAACCGACGTTTTTTGTTCTTTATTTTGTCACACAATTCTGCAGGTATTTCAGTATTTGGATAAGAAATCAATGAGGTGATGGTAGACCATGGATAATTGCTGCGAGTTTCATCAAGTGAATTGTTCTAATATGACACCTAAACATTGTTTTGTAATATGGATAATTGTTCCAATATGACACCTAAACATTGTCTTGTAATAGGGATGAATATCATAATTCTCGTTCGTGCTTATCCATGTTCATCTTAATATTCTCTTGAATCCTCTGCCATCTCATTCATTTCTGTATGAAAGTCGCACATTTAAAATCAAGTGTACAAGTGAAAAGGACACTTTCTTGTTCTAATTATTTGGAATTTTCTTTCTCTTGTTCTGTCTTCTGTTTCTCAGGCATGACAGACTTTGAATTTCTCTCTATTAAAATCATCGAACTTTGGAGTATATCATGGCGCCAGAACGGGATCCAAGAATTGCAAACGCTTTCAGGGCAATGAGGAGCTTGGGGATTGATGCAGAAACTGTAAAACCAGTCCTCAGGAGATTGTTGAAGTTATACAACAGGAATTGGGATCTCATTGAGGAAGACAATTTTCGTACACTTGCTGATGCTATATTTGAGCATTCAGACGATAAGGTTCTCAATTCTTGTTTCTTCTCCGAAACTTTTCTGCACTCCTTCACAAGTAACTCCATTTTGTTGTATGACATTACCCAGAATTCTTGAAAGTTCACTAAATCTGCTTCCTTGGATCATTAGTGCCCTTTAAAGGGAAAGATTCTGCTTCTTAGCTGCTTTGCCTGTTTCTATTTGGCTTTTGTTTTTACCAGAGTTCAATAAATAGTTGGTGAAGCTGTTCTCTTTGCACTTGGAGTAGATTTTCACCTTTTATTACCAACAAGATGTAGTTCTAAGTTTTTCTTATTAATGTTATGTGGGTAGGCAAAGGCTGAGAAAAACAGCGATACAGTCGATGAGGATGTCGAGCCTCCATTCAAGAAACCACACAGAGGACTCCCTGAGGATCAGGTTTCGTCTACTGGAGGCAATGGCAAAAGCATTAAAGATATAGAAGATGGTGAAGTTCCAAAAAGTTCGAATGATATCATGATGGTAGAGTCGTCTCAATCCGTTTCCAGGGATCCTACTCAATGTTGTGTAGGTGAAGCACCAAGCGGAAGCAAATTCAAGAATCCCATTCGTGTAAATTCGGCTCTGGATGAGGAAAATTCATCGAAAAGGCTAATATTAAGGGCACCTTGTTCAAATCAAGATGCTAATAATTGTGTTTTAGATCCTATGATAAGAGACATAGCGCTTGATCGTGAAAACGGAAATTCAATAGGCCTAAGGGAAATTCAGCGATCTCCACAGTTTGCTGCTCCCACGTCACGTATTTGTCCAGGTATATCAGCATATTAAAGCTTATTTCTTTTTACTGTTCTTGATATTCATAAATAACAGGATGGGCTACCAATGAACTGCTGTGTTTCTGTGACATATTGGTGTTAAAGGCTACAACGTCCCACTGTCCGAAACGTGGAACTCCATGCATCGATCCCACTCCATTGACATGTCTTACCACAGTTCATTTTCTGTCAATCATGTATTGTTTTGCTCTTTCAGGCTCAAGCAATACTTCAGAACATTCGGAAAAAAGAAAGAAAAAACTTGAGTCTGGCTCATCATATGATCATCAAACTACATTTCAAACTGCTTATGATATAGCTTCATCGACCTGTGGAAAAGTGAAAGTCTCCTTAACATGCAATCACGATCAATGGCAACATAACTTCCGCGTTCCAAGTGCTGATGAGGTCCTAAGCTTTGCAGAGAACACTTGCCACAAATTTTACGAAACCACGGGTGCTCAGTTTTCTTTGATAAAGCTATTGAACGAACTCTGTGAGAGTTATTTGGAAACAAACAGGTCATCTGGAAATTATATTCATCGTTCATTGAGCTGCAGCAGAGATTCTACACGAGAGGATCATCCAGAAGCTGATCAGGGCAAAAGGATTTCAAGTGGTTCAGGATCATCAGTTTCACGTGGTCATGTGATTTCTCGAGACAGTGACAAGAAAAAGGTTTTCCATAAAGTGAGTGACATAACAAATGGCACGGAAAAAGTGAAGATTTCTCTACTAGATGAAAAAGGCAATGAGGATCTGCCTCATTACATCTATTGTCCAGAGAACATTACATATGAATCCGCATACGTGCATGCATCGTTAGCTCGTATCTCAGATGAGGATTGTTGTTCAGGTTGTATTGGGGATTGTCTATCATCATCCATACCTTGTACATGTGCTCGTGACACTGGAGGGGAATTCGCTTATACTCCAGAAGGCCTGCTAAACGAAAAGTTTTTACAATCTTGCATTTCCATGAAGCTATCACCCAAAAAACACCACCTTTTCTACTGTCAGGACTGCCCTCTGGAGAGGGCTAAAAACATCAACATGCCGGAAAAATGCAAGGGGCACATGTTGAGAAAGTTCATCAAGGAATGCTGGAGAAAATGTGGCTGCAACATGCAGTGTGGAAATCGAGTTGTTCAGCGAGGTATAACAAGAAAATTACAGGTTAGTGTACTTGGAACAAAAGTTTTCATTTTTCCAGTTGATAGAAAAGCTTTAAATGATGATTTTAGGTAAATTGATAAATGAATCAGAAAAGCATCGATCATATGTTTGCATACTTCCTTTTCCGTGTCCCATAAGTGATTTTGGTTTTCGTTTAATACTTACGTGTGTTTGTAATAGCTTCTACTTCTTTGGTCGGAATGAGTTGGAAAGAGAGTTGTAAATTTAGCTATAATGATCATTGGGAGTGCTTGAAACCAAAAGTGAAAAGAAAATATTGAAGTTGTGAAAGTTGCAAAAATTGTTGGAGGATGTAGCTATGCACTGCACATGTGAAGACATCACATTACAACCAAAAGCACAAGGACGTCTTCTCTTGAAGGGATGGTGCCCTCTAATGAATGCCTAAACTAATAATGATGTATATTTCTAGGTCTTCTTGACAAGTGAAGGTAAAGGATGGGGTCTAAGAACACTTGAGGAGTTGCCAAAAGGGAGTTTCATTTGTGAATATGTTGGAGAAATTTTGACTAACATAGAATTATATGAAAGAAACAAGAAAAGCAGGGGCGACGACAAACATGTGTACCCAGTGCTGCTCGATGCAGACTGGGCTACGGAAGGAGTTCTAAAGGACGAAGATGCTCTCTGCTTGGATGCAACTCATTATGGGAACGTTGCTAGGTTTATCAACCATCGGTAAGCTCCTTTCCTTGTATTTAGATACTGCTTGGTTGATCTTATAAATTTATCAAAACAATTTATAAGATGTTAGAAAGCTTATAAGATACTAAAAGTATTTAGTAAAACTTTTCAAAAATGAGTATAATATTTGAAAATAAAATATTATGAGCTTACAAGACTTCTTAGACAATAGAATTTTTATGTACTTTTAAAAATTCATTCAATTCTAGTTATGTTAGTTATTAAATTATCATGGCGAACACTTTGAAAAATTTTATAATTTTATTTTATCAAGAGATTCTAAGAGTTTATTTTAAAAGTAAGTGTTTATATATATCATATACACTTCAAGGCTATGTTATAAGATTTAGGATTTATTACATTTAGACCCCATTTGAAATGCTCAATTACACTTCTTCAAAAAAGGTTTTGAAATTACTCTTACACCTCCTTTGAAAATTCTCAGTTTACACCCCTTTTATTACGATTTGGTCGAAAAATCCTAATGTTAGCAAAAATAGTTACTTAAATTTTTTAATTTTGCCCCTCATTTAATATTTTCATGTATACTTTTATAATTAATAAGGGATATAATATATATATATATATATTATAGATTTAGGTTAACATCATTATATTTTTCTCCTTATAAGTACAAATTTATTGCATGGGAATGTTAAATGAGGTATGAAATTGGAAACATCAGCATCTTATGTCCAAACCCTTACGAAAGAGGGTCAAGTGTAAACAATGAGTTTTTGGAGAAGGTGTAAGTATAATTTATATTATTAGAGGGGGTTTAAGTGTAATTTACCTTAAGATTTATAAGATCTTTCAAAAACTTAGCCAAATACCATATTGATATTACCAATTTGTCAAAATGAAGAGCTAACTATCACTTCACATTTTTTGTCCAAACACTAAATGAGAGTTTGCAATAGCTAAAAATGAGTATTATTTATCAGTTCTATGCCAAAAATAAATTGAAAAAGGTACTTTTTGATTTATAAGTTTTGATTTCGAACTGTTAAAATTAAATTAATTTAAGCTAAAAGTTATAAGCAGCTCCCTACCAACTTGACAACTTATTCATAAAGGTTGTAAATATTAAGTTGTGTGTCATTTCAACTTTATTTTTTCTTCAATTTTCACTTTTGTTTTCAAACGCTCTCAATTTTCAAACTAAATTCGTGATTTTCTTACAATTTATTCCCACCATAAAAGTAAAAATATTGTTTATTTTACATTCTTAAACCTTTTTTGTCTTGTATGTTGAATAAAGGTGCTTGGATGGAAACTTGCTTGAGGTTCCAGTTCAGGTGGAGACTCCTGATCGGCATTATTATCATGTACGAGGATCAATCACTCCACTCTTTGTTTCTTACCCATTGCATTCTATTACATGAACTAATTTTCATGTCACATGCAATAATTTGACATACACGAAGTATGAGTCTTTTATCACAATTAATCATTTCGACTAAAAATAAAAAAATCATGGTGAATATATTGAGAGAAATATGACTTTTAATTATGGTTATCTTTCATGGTTAAAAGTTAAAATTATGGTCGATACTAGATGACCACGGCTATGTAATGTTATTAGTTGTCGTTTTGGTCCAAGTGTTTTACTGTGGTTAATATTTTGGTTATAGGTACAACCATAGTGAGTATTGACTAACCATAAAACTTTCGCATCTGTTCTGTTTGACTGTAGTAGATTGTATTGTTGTACTATGATTTTTAACTTGTAGTTATTTATATTGTAAGAAATAATTAATTGAAAAAAAATTATATTCTTTGTCATGTAATTCTAGGTTATTAGTATTTTTGGTCCTGTAACATACTCTGTTTATACATTTAGTCCTGAACATCTTACATTTGTCCTTTTTTTTGACAAATTTAGTTTTGTATTGACAATTTTGGTCCTAACTATAAATAATTACAGGATAAAAAATTAGATATATTACAGTGTGAAGTGGACGAGAATTGTCAACAAAAAATTAAATTTGTCAAAAAAGGACCAGTCGTGAGATGTTTAGGACTAAATTCGTCAAAAAAAGAATTAAATGTATAAATGAACTAAGTTACAGGACTAAAAATACTAACCACTAAAAATTATAGGATCAAAAATGTGATTTTGCCTAATTATTTTTTTTGGTAGGATAGTAATTAGCTACAATTTCATGACAACTTTTGCTTGTTTCACCAAATTAGACTAAAACATCATTCATAATTAAAAAGTATAGCAAATATTAATTAATCTGATTAAAATTTTATTTTTACAATAATTTGTTCGACCGTGATTTATAGTATTAATTTATCTTAATTTTTAAAGCATAATTCAACTTATATATTTATTTATTTTTGTTTCTTTACAGCTTGCTTTTTTCACTACAAGAAAAGTGGATGCTCTAGAAGAGCTTACTTGGGTGAGTTTTTGAATGGTTCAATACATATATAAAATTTATAGGTTTTAAACCTGATTGACTTTTTTCTTGTTACATTTGGATCGATAGATTTAAAATTGGATTAATTATATTTATACGCTTTTTGAAAAAATAAAATTACACCTTTTTTATAAAAATTCAAAATTATATTTACACCTTTTTCAAAAATTCTCTATTTACACCTAACTTCTTTGTATTAGGATTTGAACTGAAAATATTGACGTTACAAAAAATATTACATAAATTTTCAATTTTATCTCATCTAATTAAAGCAGGTTAAGACTCTAACTTACGTTGTTACTACAACATTATTATATACATCTCATGATTCAAAAACTTTATTTTATATATCAGAAATAAGTACATTGACATTCTTAAAATCTACGAATACTTCAAAAAATTCATACAAATTTTTAGAAAATTGTGTTGTAGCTTTAGAGTGCGTCAATGTAAATTTTTTAGACTTAATGGGTTCTTTTATAGTATTCTCAAAGCTTTTAAAATGTGAGTCTTATTGAAATTATCATGAATTTTCACAAGTACTTATGTTTGATTATGTGTTGATGTTTTTAGGATTATGGGATTGATTTTGATGATAAAACGCATCCGGTCAAGGCTTTCCAGTGCCACTGTGGAAGCCAATACTGCAGAGACAGGAAATTGAAGAAGAATTCGTTCAGAAAATTTTAGTCCAAATCGAGTTTGGTTGAATCTGAACTAATTATATAACAAATGCAATATATTTATCTTATAATTAGTGTACAATTTAGGAAAAGTGACCAAGTGACAAGTATATCACACTAACTCTATGATTAATTTGGTTAAGGTTGAATCTGATTTGAGAAAAAAAATTTCTAATCGATTTTAGGATTTTGCTGCACATTCGAGATTGCTTTTCTTCTTATAGTTTTACTCAGCTCTCAAGAATTGAAGAGAAGTTTCTTCGTGACATGCAGACCATCTCTAGAAAAAATATGACTTTTTGTGATGGTTAAAAATAAAAAAATTGTGGTGAATACTAATTTTCTACAACTGTGCAATGGTTAGATGGTGCTTTTACAAATAAGGCTAAAGTATTAGTTATACAAAAAAATTATGACTTTTGACTGTATGTAAAAATCATGATGGGTATTGATTAACTATGGTTAAAATTCAAAGTTTCTGGTTGGGTTAAGTCCAAACTTAATGCCTTTGGACTTGATTTTCTGCAACTCTTGGAATGTGAAGTGCAAATACACTGGCACCCCGACGCCCAATTCAGTAAATATTTATAACAAGTAAAGATTGTGTAAAATAAAGTAACAAATAATGGTGGTGCACCAGAATATTTGAATAAATCGATTTCTTCTACAAGGTACGTCTCTACAATTGACGCCTCAACGTGTGCTTTGTTTTTTTACCTTCATTTTCAATTCTTGAATAAATGTAATAACCGAATATTTATTAGAAACCAAATAACACAAGAATTATTTCAAAAAACTACAATAACTCGTGTACTTACCTCTCAAATGGATGCATCCACCTGTATTGCACATGCCCTCCCACGCCTGCTTCATATGGCAGGTGAATAATTAGGTGCTCCATTGAGTAGAAGAAAGCTGGCGGAAATATTTTCTGGAGGTTGCACAAGGTGGTCCGAGATTAGCTTCCAATTATTTCGTACTTTGTTTACATCTAGCGTCGTCGAACATTGAATCTAGAATAGAATGCTGACCTCTGTCAACGCACTCCACACAGGTTCAGAAAGCATTTCACGGAAGACAATCAGGATCAACTTCAGCGTGAATACGTGACAATCATAGCTCCTCATGCTGTCCAGCCTCAGCTCCTTCATGTCGACACAATAGGCCAAATTAGATGCATAACCATCAAAAAACTTAAGATGACTAATCCATTCACATATCATCCTCTTTTGCTCCTTGGTCAGCGTATATATGGCTTTAGGCATCACATTTGGCCTACTTTCGTCCATCTCAAGCTCCGGTCAGTTACGTATGTTCTTCAGGTCCTTCCGTGTATTTTGACTATCCCTCTTTTTATCCTTTATATCCATCACCATATTGAATACATCTTCAAATACATTCTTCTCAATGTGCATGACATCAATATTGCGACGTATCAAACACATCGACCAGTACTCAAGCTCCCAGAAGATGCTTTTCTTTGTCCACTTATGCTCACTACCATACTCGGCTGGGAATGACAACAGCACTTCAACTGCAAGACTAAACTCTTCAACTCAATCGCAGATCTATTTTTCCGCCAATCTTGGTATTACAACCTTCCTTTCTATTCGGTTCTTAGTGAATACTTTCTTGTTCCTATAATACTAATGTGGAGGAACTGTCTGTGGTAGTCAAAGTAGCACGCCTTCCTACTGTTTTGCATATAGAATGCACGTGTGTCTTTCATACAAATTGAACACCCCATAACATCAACAGAAATTCATCCAGACACCATTCCATAGGCGAATAGGTTGTTCATAGTTCACATCAATGCGGCGCGCCTCGTGAATGTCTCGTTCTTCGCACTGTCGCATTTCAGTACATCCACATGCCACAAATTCTCCAACTCCTCGATCATCGGCTCCAAGTAAATATCGATGGGACGTTTTGGACTGGAAGGACTAGGGATCACCATTGTCAAGAACATATACTCAGAATTTATGCACATTCCCAGTGGGAGATTGTATGGTGTAAGTATAACAGGCCAACATGAGTACGAACAACCATACTCCGCGTGCGGTGCTAACCTATCCGTGCACAAACCCAGTCTAATATTACGAAGCTCTACAAAAAAATTGGGATATGTCCGATCAAAATGTCTCCATGCCTCTGCATCAGACTAATGGCACATGGATCCCTCATCCGTCTGATGGTTGGCATGCCACATCATTTGCTTGATAGTCGCTTCTAAAGCAAACAAACTTCTGCAGGCAAAGGGTAATCGGTAGGTACCTAAAAATGGCATACGGGGTCTTCATGCGGTTAGGATTTCGTTCCCTAGTTTGCTTGTACCTAACTTCTTCACAAAATTTGTAGTGGTTCACATCAATATAGTCCTTCCAGTACAACATGCAATCATTCTTACACGCATCAATCTTCTCAACAAGTAAACCCAAGTCTCTTATCAACTTCTTCATACTATAGTAATCCATGGGCAGGGTGTGATGGCGGGGCAATATATGATCAACCCACTGGGATATTTGATCATATATATGCTGAGAAATATAGCCCTCGGTCTTGATATTCACCAACTCAGCCACAGATGCCAATTTAGATTGGCTGCAATCGTTCCACAATGGCTGCTCAACAGCATGCACTACATTGTGAAATCAATCTGCCATCCCAGACACATAATAATAGGGGCCCCACAGTAATATGAACTAGATCAGGCATTAGTGGGACACAACCTCATACCATCATGAGGCACACCATCTTGCTTATAATTAGAAAATCAGAAATATGGCCCGACAATATTAAAAACCATCCTCTGTGCGCACACCATCTATGTCGCATCACCCTAGTGCGTACTGGTACCCTCCTCCTCATGAGAAACGGTAGTTTGCTCCTCCTGCAAAAGGGCCACAGTGACGGTCTCAAAATACTCCTGCACCCTCTCCTCACCATGAGAAGTTCAATTATAATACTCCGACATAAAATCTTTCATATACATGTCAAAATTTACCTAGTCCGAAATTTTGAAAACTTTATTTTTGTACTTCCAACAAGGACACTTAATTTTCTCATCATCCATATATGCATGTTAAGACTTGGCTCATTCCATTAATGTAGCAACACTATCCTCAAACTCCAGAGTAAGACCCTTCTACTCGACAGGTTCTTCTCATACATTCATCTCATCAACTGTCTTAACATGATAAGTCCTACACACACACACACATATATATATATGTTATAACATTAAATTTAATTGACAAAATTACAACAAATATAATGAATTGACAAATAAAGAGTTAAAGTTGTTACTTGATCAAAATAATTTCAAATATCAATGAAAATTCAAGAGAGATTGACAAACAAGAGTATAAAAATATTAGTGAGATAGTGAGAGATAAAAGAAATCGAGAGATTGAGGAAATAAAGAGAAAATAAGAAGAATGGAAGAAAATAGTGAGATTAAATGGAAAGAGAAGAACATATATATATATAAATTAGAACGGGCTTTGGAACAGGTACTGGAACACATATTTAGCTATTATTTTACAATTTGCAACGGTCATTGGAGCAGACATAGGAACAATATTTTGTCCATTGAATTATAGCTGTTGTACTTTATTTGGAACGGTTTTAGTAATACAATATTAATAAAACAACAAAATCGTTTCAACTTGTACTAATTTTTGGAACATTCATTGTAACACATTCCGTCTTAAGTAAAGCTCATACGTAGGAATGATTTTCGCATAATTGCTTAGGTACGTACTCAAAACTATTCCAAAGTGTACCTCATTTTGGAATACATTTACTGTTATCTTTTGGACATCAATTGTCCCACATATAGGAACGATAAAGCAAGAACGTTCTTAAATTGAATAATGTGTTCCCAACCATGTATTGTTACTATGTTGGTACGGTCATGGGAGAGAGCATTGTAACTATTATTTTGGAGCACATATTGGCACAATTTGGCTCTTCTAAAAAAATAACCCATAAAAATGGGGATCATGATTGTCATCTACCAAGTTCCATTCCTATTGTATTCCAATACCCGTTCCAATATAGAACGAGCTTTGGAACGATCGGCTGATCCGTGCCAAATCCCACCTCTTTTCATAGTATAATCAAAATTAATTTTAAAAATGAATGAATATAATTATTTATTTTGTTTTAACCACGACCACGAGTGCCAAGTATTTCATTCCCTCTATCTTTTTCGCGAAGTTATGCTTTAAAACTTAAGATATACAATCAATTGAGATATATTTATTCTTTCAATTTGAAAGGCAAGATAAAACCATATATTCTTATTTACAATATATTTTCATCATAATTTTCACTCCAGATGGGGAAGAACATGTAGTTGTAGTAGTAGTAGGAGTAATAATAATAATAATAATATTTTTAGCAAGGTTAATATTTTGATAATGAATGTGGATTACACTTCTAAGACGAGCAGATACGCCTCAAGTCTTCCTCTCGAACAAGAATATTTTTTTATTAATTGAAATATTCATTAAATGAGTTTTATGCATTTATTTTAAATTATTTAATTTAAATAAAATAAAAATTACTATCAATAACTGAAATCGTAATACTTTTTTCAGCAATTTGGTTATCTTCTTTTGAGAGTTATGTACTAATATTATCAATAGGAGGGGAAAAAAGAGTTAGAGAAAAATTATATATATGTTTAATAGAGTAAATAAAAATGATGTACTTTTTTATCTTTTTACTCTCACTTTTGAACAGAAAAGAAATTAGATTTTAGAGGGTTTTATACACAGCCAGTATTACTTTCCTTCTAACTATTCTCTTTATCACAAATTTTTTCTTATACATCTATTTTTATTTTCGATTTTCTTGTGCACCCACTTCTCATCAAAATCAAACAAACCCAAACTTTGATAGTTCATAAGGAGAAAACATTTAAGGTTGTAAGAAATGTTATAGGGGCTATATATTTATATTTTGTTTTCTCTAATTGTACGTTTCACGTTAATCACATCTACAAAAATGATCAAATATTATGGTGAATCTGTATATATTAGGATTTTGAAGGCACCAAGATCAAGTTGTGATGACTAAAAATGAATGGCATAAGTCCAAAGTTGTCCGCAGTTCAAAAATGAGTTTGGACATAGGTTTTATGGAGTGTTTGTAAAAGGTTTTTACTTTTAGAGAAGTGATTTTTATAAAAAAAGTTGAAAATTGTAGTAGAATCAAAAGTTGATAGTATTTGTAAAAGAAGTAAAAAGCAAATCAAAGTTAAAGTGGATAATATTTGGAGAAAAAATAATTCTAAATAAAATTTAATTGATTAAAAACTGTTTTGTCCCTATGCATTAAAAATATATTATTTTTCATATTATTTTACTTGTTGTTTAGCAATAATAGCTATCTTTTCACAAAAAAAATAATAAATTATTTTGATAGTATATTTTATATATATTTTTTAAAATATATTTAATTAAATAATGCTCCCACTAAATAATATAATTATTTATACATACAACATAATTGAACTTATATCATTGCAAAAAAAATTATTAATTAATCAAATAATAATATGTTAATGAAATAATATAATTAGATGACATAGCAAATATTACAAAGTTCTTTTATTAAATATGTGGAAGTGTAAATTAATTATTATTAAATTACTCAAATTATTTGAAAACTCCAATATCAACTTTAAATTTATAATTTTAAAAATAAATTAACAGCAGTAAAAAGTTGAATTAAGATTATTATAATAAGAATAAAGTAGAAAAAAAATTGAATTTATTTACAAAAAGCTAAAGTGGCTAGAAGTGCTTCTAACTTTTAGCCTAAAAGCATTTTTGTTAGGTATTTCAGAAGGAGAAGCTGACATTCGAAACACTTCAAAAATATTTTTTTGAAGCCATAAACTTGAAAAAAGATACTTTTTTTAAGTGCTCGCAAACACTCTCTCTTAGTGAGTGCATGCGCACTTCAAAAAAATGTTTTTCACCTTCTTGCTCCAAAAAAACACTTTTGAAGTGTTTTGAGTACCAACTTCTGCTTCTGAAAAGGCTAAAAAAGCACTTATATGCCAAAATTAGAAGCACCTTAAGGGGTGCTTTTAGCTACTTTGATTTTTTTGTAAATAAATTCAACTTTATTTTTTACTATTTTACCTTTATTATAATAATTTTAATTCAATTTTACCGTTTTTAATTTACTTGTAAAATTGTATATTTAAAATTGGGGGCGGAGTTTTCAGATAATTTAAATTTTAACAATAATTAAATTTATATTTTCACATAATTAATATTTTAAATTTTTATTATTTCATGTGCTATATCATCTAATTATTTTATTTCGTTCATATATTATTATTTGATTAATTAATAAATTAATTATTTTTTGCAAACATGCAAGCTTAATTATTGTATAGCATTATTAAATTAAAAATATTTTTATAATATTTTTAAAAATATAAATATAAAATATCTATAATTGAAATAAAATTTATAATTTTTTTGTAGAAAATAATTAATAATAACAAACAATAAGTGAAATAATAAGTAAAAAGATAGTATCTCTTTAACATATGGAGACAAAACAGTCTTTCATTAATTAATTTATTTTAAAAGTAATTTTTCTTCAAATATTATCTAATTTTTATCTGCTTTTTATTTTTTTTACAAACACTATTTACTTTTAATTCTATTAGAACTTCTAACTTTTTTTTTTAAATAAAAATCACTTCTTTAAACACAAAACTTTTGCAAACACATCCTTATCATAGTTGGGAGATTACCAATCTCCTACATTAAATAATAATAATAATAATAATAATAATGTTATTAAAAAGAATAACCAAAAAAAAAAAAAATCTTCTCTTGTTTTTTTTCCTCAAATTATTGAAGAATGCTTCTCCATGTGGGACCCACAGATGCCCCACTTTCCGACATAATCAACACCAATAATGGTGTTAATCCATGATGATTAATTAAAACCATAATTAGCTAAAGACGGTCTCACCACTTACCAACCGTAGATTCAACAGCCAACACATAAACAACGGCCCAGATGACAATAAGACAAACAACAAATTACCCCCACGCAAACACCAAACAATCATTCATTTCAGACGCAAATACTAACATACTTGTTCACATCATCATCATCATATATTTCGCTTAATTTGGAAAGTCAGCGTTAACAGAATATTTATGCAAAAATTTACTAAAGATTATCATCCCAGCTATTGTTATTATCAATTCACTCATCGTTTCATGTTTCTTGTCGATACATTTTACTCAGCCTCCAGACAACCGATATCCCATCAGATTCTCTCAAAGGTTGGTTTTCTCATCTTTATTGAAGTTTATACTCTGTTTTCATGGACACCTACTTTGAATTTCTTTGGTTTTTCTGCCATTTCTTCTTCCCATTTGTGGTTTATGTCTGATTGGTGTAGGTGATTTCCTTGAATTGGATTGGGTTGTTACTAGTTCCAGAAAAAGATTCGTTTTTTATAGGTTTTTGAAGTACTTTGGATAGCCCTCTTTCAGTTCTTGAATGTTTGTATAAGTTCTTTGTGTTTGCTTCCACTGGTGAATTGCTTGGTTTGATATGGGGAGGTAGCTCTGCAAACTTTTCTGTTTTTTGCTGTAATGATGAGTTGGAATGGTGAATGAGGATGATGGAATGGGCCCACCTTGAGTTCCTGAGTTTTATGTTCTTGTTTTGTAATTGTAGATTGATAGAAGATGGATTAGATGGACATGGTTTACCTGAACTTTGGGTGGCTGGTTTTCTTAAGCTGGATCAGAGTTTCGGTTAATTCACCAAAAGATGGATTCTTTATGATGTAGGGGGAAAACAGCTATTTTTCTGTATCAGTTTGCTGGATTTGTATAGGAATTGCCTCATCAGAAGCTATTAGAGTGATAACATTGAATACTGGGATTACGAAACGATAGTTGGTGGAGGCTCTCGTTGTGGAATTTACATGGTTGATCTCTTATTACAACACATGAGGATGGTGAGGCAGTTCCTTATTGTTGTTTCAACTGGCGTCGGTTTTGTGATTTTTTTGTCTTCTTTTTACCTTGTCGTTCTCCATATCAGCTTGTTTTAGTTCTTGTATGCATCGGCTATGGCGTAACTCATTTTATCAAGTTCTATAATTGCTTCGAATTTTCTGCGCATGCTGTGAAACATTACATTCTTGATCCCTTTACTATCATTGTGAGTAAAGATGGTTCCCTTGTCACAAAAGAACAAATATCCTACATATTTCTGAATCCCACAATTTGTTTGAATGTTGAAAATCAATGATATGTTTAGCAGTAGTTACTTGTAATACAGGAATCCTCCACCCACCCCCTTTTCGCAATTTGAGTTTTAATCTTTTAGTATTGAGGCTTCTACTTCTGATATCTTTGTTTTCCAGGTGCTATAAGTGATGAATTGTTGATAGACGCATTTCTTCAAGTGTAGCAGTGACAGGGTTTTGGAAGCAATAGTTGTGTTTCTGTGAGCTCACAGTCGTACTATTTTAGAAGTCTTGGTTCTTCGTCATTTATGGACAAACTTGAACATGCCCCCTGCAGCTTTTAAGAAGAAATACAGTGAAACACAATCAAGTGAGATGGAAGCCTCTGGAGCTATGTCAAGATCCTTGAGCATTCTTCCCTCTCCTGTGAAAGAAAAGTTTCCCCAGTTGCCTGATTCACCTCAGGTTACTTTAGCGCAAGAGCTGACTTCTAATATTGTACCCTCTTTCCGCAGTCCTTGCTCTTCTAATCAAAAAATGGTAGGAAATTTATTTTCATCAGCTCCTGGATGCCCTTCTGGTCTTGGTTGTTCTTCTTTGTCACCCAATACGAATCGATGGATGAGTTCACCATTTTATTCCATCTCACCAAGGGATGGAGTTTCTTTTCCATCAACCCAACTTTCAGTCTCAATTGTAGAGAACAATGATGTTCCCTGGAACGTAGATGCGATTGAAAACTTTCTTGATATGCCTTTGAACATCCCTGTTCAAAATGGCCCAATAGAAACTTCTACAGGCATAATGTCATCAGAAGACCGTGCTAAGAAAACTGATTGGCAGGACTGGACAGATCAGTTGATTAGAGTTAATGATGATGCACTTGATTCAAACTGGAGTGATCTTCTTGTTGACGTCGATGTTCCTGATCCAGATCCCAAGGTCAGTTTTTACACTACCATTCCTGCATTTAACATTTTCAGGAATAGTTACACCGACACTATGGAAGAATAGTCGAAATACAGAAACCATCCCTTTTTCTAAAGCTTAAGGACATAGAATCCCCACTTTATGCTATGCTACCTTGTTTTTCTATTCATCCTTTGGCAAACATCAATTACCATAATTATAAGCTGATTCTGTTACAGATTCATGATTCTGTTCTTGCATCTGCCATATATTTGCCTAATCTATTAGCGGATGCTCTTTCTGAAACTGTTTTTGAGAATATTAATGACTTCCAGCTGCTGGATCTGCCACCTGATGTCTCCACGTGCCAGCCACAAATTCATCAGGCTCATCCTCATCCCGTGCCAAGTGGAGAAAGTTGTCCAGTAATCGACTCTCCCACAGCAACCTCAACAAAAGCACGAATGCGCTGGACACCAGAACTTCATGAAGTGTTTGTGGATGCCGTGAATAAGCTTGGTGGTAGTGAAAGTGAGTATTTCAGGCTTCTAATTTTTGTTTCGTGATCTCATGAGACATTGATGCCTACTTAGTTGTCATCGTCAATTCAGTTTTCATCAGTTTGGAAATGCAAAAACGTGTTTGTTGTCGTATATTTTTCAGCTGGAAATATCTTTACATCTTCCCACCTCAATCACTTCCTTACCAATATATATAATATATCAATCGCTAACTTAATAAAACAACTAATATCATAATAAATTAACTAGTTTAAGCAATGAAACAATACGACTATCAATCTTCACTCAAATAAAAAATAACTGATATGACACCTCTAACAATATACGAATGGATCGACTAAATAAAAACCATTCTTCTTTCCATATAAGAATCTTATACAAAGAATAAGACCACCTGAACATATTTTAAAGTTGAAATATGAGAACGAAAATAGAACTGAACACTCCCTGTAAATTCTCAAGCTTTCTCTTGTATTTGTTCTATGATACAAAACTGAACAGAAGCTACACCAAAGGGTGTTTTGAAGCTCATGAATGTTGAAGGCCTGACAATCTATCATGTGAAAAGCCATTTACAGGTATGACGAAGTACATCCATTGAGATTTTGGTTTTTTCTGCTGCAAGAACATCTCCGTACTTACCATGTCGTAAAAATTTCAGAAATATAGAACTGCCAGATTCAAGCCAGAGTCATCAGAAGGTAGATATTTTACTTCTAGTCCTTAATTTCTGGTTGGCTACAACATTTCATCTTATTATTTAGCACTCAATTTAAGAACCCCTGCACTCTTGAGTGTTGCATCTGCTTTTGAGTTCATTAGCAAATGTCTTAAGCACTTGTTGGCAGGAACTTCAGAGAAGAAGTCAAATACTGGATCAGAAATGACATCCCTCGACTTGGAGACGTGAGTCTCTCTCTCTCTCTCTCTCGCTCTCCATCTCTCACAAACACTCACACAGGGACACACGCTTGTCTTAAACTATCATTTTGACGGCAGGACCATGGGGATAACTGAAGCTCTCAGACTGCAGATGGAAGTACAGAAGCAGCTACATGAACAACTTGAGGTACGTAACAAAATGCTTAATGTTCCCTAGAAAGCCGAATGGCCAAATTTGCCACCTTTCTGAGCATTCCCATGTTTTTATACTCGTGAACCTCATGCAGAATAATCCTGCAAGTTTCTTATGGGTATCATTTTATGCTTGAGTAGAACCTTTAGTTGTTCATGTGTAGATAATCTTTAGTTAAATCTTAGGCTTACCTTTTTACAATATCACGAGTGTGCTTACTAGAAATTTTTAGTTGTTCATTTGCCGAAAATCATTGCCACTGATCAGCTGTTTTTGGGTATAGTTGAAACTACAGGGCCAACTTGTTCTATTATCCTTTAACTCCAGATCATTTCTAGAGCCCCATGCATTTCGAGCGGTGCAAGTAATTAGATATCTACATATATATTAGCTTAAACCTGTATAAATTTATTTTATGTACCTACATATCATGTCCTGGCACTCTAAAACTGATAGTACCAACTACTAACTACTGAGTCCCGCTTCTTCAGATTCAAAGAAATCTACAGTTACGAATTGAAGAACAAGGGAAGCACCTCCAGATGATTTTCGAGCAGCAAAAAAAGATGGAGGAAGAAAAACTGAGAGCATTGTCGAATTCAGATAAACATTCAGAACCATCAGAAGATAATCATGCCAGCATCAAAGATGTTGCATCTGATGTCTGCATTCCGGTAGATGAACATCCTAGTAAGAAGGAAACATCGTCTGAAGCAAAACCCTGCAAGGAACGTGCACCAGATGACAGGGGATGTAGTCCACCGATGAAACGAGCCAAGGCCTATGAAACGGTCACGTCTGGAGCGTCTCACGAGTCATGACATTTGGTCTTAAGAAAAATGACGTGTTCATCATTGTGTAGATTTCTTATCAATTGATGCCAATTTGAATAACATGTAAATTTTCTTGCAAAAACACCATCTTTCTTCTACTCTTCTTGATTTTTTCTTTTTCTTTTGTTTCTTGTATTTGTAAATAGTCAAGTCATGTTCTGATTCTCATTGTATTCACTCACTCCAATTGCTTTATGAACTTTCATTCAGAAATTGGCTAATGGATAATCATACCATACACCCCTGAGGTTTAAGCATAGTACATCATATTAATTTAAAATTTTGATAATTTTAATTCTTTTTCAATTTACACGATGAGCTTTATCAGTTCAGGGATGGACCCACATAGGTTACACAACAGTTCGATTCAGGACCCACACTAAAAGTTTCTCATTTTCTCTACAACAAACATAGAAATTGTTAAAATTCTTTAAAATCAATTTAAATTAACAACATTGCTTTCTGTTTCTGAGGATAAAATCGAAAACAACAACATTCTCAGAAACTAAAAATATGTCTCAGAAACAACATATACAACAATATATAGACAAAAACAAATCCATTTTTTTTTACAAAACAACAGTACAAACAACTGCAAGTTGACAAAAAGCAAACCCAAGTTGGAAAATCGTATTTCTCGTAAAGCAATTCACAAGTTTACTAACCGTATTTCTCGCACTTAGGGTCTGGAAAATCGACTAGCACTTGGTGCCTCAAGCTCATCTTTCTTCCGCCGCTCTTTGCTCCAAAAATTGGATTATTTTGTTTCGTGGATTTGGGAAAAAGGGATTTGGGCGATTAAGGATTTAGGGATTTTGTTTTGTAGATTTGGGGAAAAGGGGAAAAAGGTTTTTTTTTTTTTTTCCATTTGAAAAGGCCCAATGTGACTTACCAGTTGACTTACCCCACTACTTACCAGCTGACTAACCCCACTACTTACCAGCTGACTAACAGCACGTGACAAGTTTCCGTTAGTTGTTAACGAAACAGGACCATTATTTTTAAAAAAAATAAGATTTTGGGACTAAAAGTGTTGAACACGTAAAGCGTGAAACCAAAAGTGAGAAGGGCCCTATCTAGTGGGACCAAAAGTAATATTTTACCTAAATTATAGTATAAAACATACTCTGTCCTCCGATCGAACAATGGCTATTTTTGTACTCTAGCATGTTTTTTTTTTAAATTTAGCATACCATCTATATAAATTTTGCAAGTTACCATCTAAAACTATTTTTTAATAGAATTTTTCACCGACAGATGGTTACAAACAACGTTTAGTTTTTGTAATCTTTATGCAAAAAGTCAATTAAATATTTATTTCGTAGTTTTTCTTCTATTCTCATAAATGAGTACACGTCTTGTCTGAGGAACGATGATATGAAAAATAGGGTACATTAAAAAATAAATAAATTAATAAAATCAAGAAACAGCCAGCCCTTTTGCCTTTAAACCCCCCTTCCAATAACAGTAATTAGCATAATCTCAAATAATATTTAGTTGAAGCTAAATAAATATTAGCCTCAATTTGATAGAATTATATTAAAATTTGGTAGAATTTGAACCAATTCTTGATTGTTGAGTGGTTTGGAAAGCCAAGTGCACTTTTGTACCAATGGATAGCCATAAACCATGAAATCAAGCTCCCAATATTTTATTTTCCTTTTTTCTTTTGAAATATATATATATAAAAAGGGAATATACAAGCAACTTTCTTGTGATATTACAAATAAGTAAATTATTCCCTTATGACAAAATAAATAGTGATTTATCTTTCTGTATTTTTTTAAAATACAACAACTTACTCCCCTTATGATTTTAAAATAAAACAATTTACCTCCCTATATAAAGAGGTAAATTGATTCATTCTAAAAAATACGAAGAAGTAAATTGCTATATTTTTTTTATAAGGAAATAATATACTCATTTTCAATATTATAAGGGGATAATATGCTTATTTTCCATATTATAAGAGAATAAATTGCTATTCACCCGGTGTATAAATATTAATGGCTTTCAAGAGGTTGTGCCCATTAAAGAAGGCATCTAAGACTTTCTAACTCCTTGGAATTGGTCCAAACACTCCTTTTCTTCCCAAACTCATCATCATACTTCTAATGGAATTTCTTATATTCCACAAAACTCAAAGTTGAAACTACTTTTCAAACATCAAACTCACAATTTTGTGTTTGGGTCCATCACTCCATTCAAAGTATTACACATCTCTACAACAAAAAATAAACAATTATGATAATAATAATCATTATAATCCTCATAATTAAACATATATTAGTAGAATTACTTTTTTCATGTAAAAAAAATTATTTTTTTTTCAGAGTGAGAACCGACCGCACTTGCTGGACTCATTGTGGAAGAGGTTAGACAGAGGGTTCTTAGTGTATCTTTAGCTCACTTTGTTAGTTCTTGTACGTTATATAAACTTTGGCATATCTCTTGACCTGTCGAGGGAAGATGCCACTCATCGAGCACTGTTGTATTGTACGATTGTACTATTTATTTAATAAAAATTACATCTACCCAATAAAAAAATTATTTTTTTGTCAAAATATGGTAGCAATTCAAGAATCGCACTTGTCGGATCTTATTACCCTTTAATATTCATTGTTAATATGAATATTCATCTTTAATGTTCAAGAAAAATATGGATCGATGAAGGGAATAGGGTGGGAATTTTTCGGGGTAAAACGACATTTTTTGCCGTACTTATTCCACTTACCTTCCATATATTCTACCAAACAAACCCTTAATTATTGAAAAAATTATCCAATATTTCTTATATATGGTATGAACTTACTTATAATTATAGCACAATGAAGAATATGGTATAATTATATATAATTTAAAAACATTTAATAATAAATATTGATCATATAGTTCACCCTATATTATAAGACTTTTGTTTAGAGTAACTTCAAAGCTACGAAAGAGGTAATGAAGTCACGAGGACTAGCTCACATAATTAAATAATGGGTCAACAATTAAAAATGTGGTGACATGCTTGTGTGCTATCACGTGTAATTCTTGGCTTCTCTAGAATTAATTTGATGTCTCTATTAATACATAAATATTTTTTTTATTTTATTTTCTATTTCATGTATGTATATGATTTAATTTATTTTATATTATAATAAAATACGGGTTGAGGAAGTCATTTCTTGAACTTTATGTATATTATATTTACCTTCTTACAAGTATAAAAATATTACAAGAGGGATACTGAATGAGGGTACAATTGAATTTATTCTTTTTTTATTGATGTCGGCATTTACAATCTTACTAATTTTTCATAATTGGTTGGGAGTTGCTTCAAAAGCATAACTACGAAAACACTATTTTTAGCAATAAATTGATAAGCACTTATTTTAAATTATTACAAATATTCCTGTAAAATAAATAAACAAAATATTAAATTTAAAATAAAAGAATTCAAAATGATTTTAAATCTTGAAGTCAAACATGGAGAAGGTGAGGTGGATGGAATTTTTCATACTAGGAAGAGCCAATTTTGAAATTTGAGAGTACCAGCCCTAAGGTCAAACTATTGTCCCTTGGTAGAGAGAAAATAACTTGATTTTCATACTCTATCAAATATAAATAATTAATGTCAATATCTTTTTTTCCTTTAATCAAAATTAAAATTAGATCAGAATAAATTCGTTGCGGGCCAACTGATCGATTAAGAGAACTTAATTGTCCTGGAATGTTCTTTTCGTCAAAATTTATTAAGACATTGTTCAATTTGATCACCGTAGTCCCAACAATACATCAACAAGTCAAGCCCAATCATCACTCGAAAAGTACAATGGGTGGATAAATACTTTTAGTCCCATAAGATGAGACGTTCAGCACTTTTAGTCTTACTCTCAATTTAAAAAAAAAAAAAACACTTTTAGTCTTCTGTTTACGAAATTTTTAAAATAATCTCAAATTAAAAAAACTCGACACATTTAGTCCTCTACTTTATGGAATTTTTAATATGGTCCCAAAATTGAGAAATATGCCATATTTAATCCTCTGGTTTGCAGGATTTATAGAACCAAATGTGTCAAATTTTCTCAATTTCAAACTAGCAGATGACTAAAAGTGTTAAACCCCCTATTTTATAGAACTAAAAGTGTAATTTTACCATCATAAACTTTATAGAACTAAAAGCGTAATTTTATAGACTTTGATGAACTTTACATGTGATATTTCAAAAATACCCCTCATAAAATTTTTATTGTAATTAATTTAATCAATTTTTCATACTAAATGCCCTTTTCACCAAATCTCATGCACTAGAGTAAAAAATTACTATTACCTAAAACCGATGGTAAATAATTATCATTATTAATTATAGTCAAATAAAATCAATACAAAAAACTACGTCGTTCTTTTTTATTAAGTGTTTTTATTTATTGTAAATATTTTAAAAATATATAAATTTTGGAAACTAAATAACTCAAGTTTGAAAAAATAAGAAAGGTGGACTTTGAAAATTAAGGTTACTGATCTTTAGTATTCACCATAAACACTTGCCTATCATTTAAAGTATTTTCATAATTAAAGAAAAAAAAAAGAGAAAATTACAATATGCTCCTCTAAAATTTGCCTTAATTATAAATATTTTTTATTATTTGAAAAATTACAAATACTTTTTTGAAATTACAAATACCTTCCTACAATTAGTTGTCACAAGGGGGTATTTGTGATTTCAGAGGAGTGTTTGTATCTTTTCACACAACGCGAAGGTATTTATAATTATGATAATTTTCAGAAGACCCTGTTGCAATTTACTCTTAAGAAAATCAAAATTCTAAATGTTCACCTTTTGGTCAAAATGAAAGGATTGAGTCAAAGGACCTTTTTCAAATATAATATATAATAGATATTTATAATTACTCCAAATTTCAAAAATAGTAACTGTAATTCACTAAAAAACCTATGAGTACATATAAATACTCATAACAAATACATAAAAAGAACATTAAAAAAAATTGTAACATGAAACTTACCAAATCACTTAAAAATCAATTCACAAAAACCTTAGATACTTTCCTAAATTTAAGAAAAGGGATGAATAACAATTTATCTCCATGTGATATTGAAAATGAGCACATTATCCTCCTATAAAAAAAAAATACAACAATTTACCTCCTTTTAGAGGGAGGTAAGCTTCATTTTAAAAATCATAGGAGGGTAAATTGTTGCTACAGGGAGGCAAATCGTTATTTATTTTTTTCATAATGGGATAATTTGCTTATTTACAATTTTACAAAAGGATGGCTTAGATACTGTCTCCAAATTTTAGTTTTATCCAATGAGAGAAAAGATAACATATTCTATAGATTTATGTACTTGAGTAGTTGTTGTGGATTTTGACTTTGGTCAAATGCTTTTCCCAATATATTCTTTGTGTATATTCAATAGTAGTAATAATAATGTACTTCACACCCACATCATGTGATGATATATTTGTGTACTTCCAAACAAGCATGGCCATAATATTATCTCCTAATTATTTAATATTATTTATTTGTCTTTGCAAGAAATGGATTATTACACATTATTATTAATTTTTCATAATCTCCATTTATAAATTCTAGTAAAATATTATTTCAAGAAAAATTATGTATTTTCCTACTCTAGTTATATGTTTTATCATACCAACAATCACTAGAAAAAATATTATTTTTTTATAATAATTAATTATTATGATTGAAAGTAAAATATTGCAATGACTATTAATCGTTGTTTTTATAAGTGAAGCCAAAATATTAGTTATAATTTAAAATTATAATAAATATTTTTTTATTATAGTTGAAACCAAGATAAATGCTTATTAAGTATGGTCAAAATTTAATTTATTGTATCAATTAAGTGTGGTGGATAATTTAATTTACTCTAATTTAATCAAATTTGATCCTTAAATTATGATAATTACATCGTCCTCCCATTGAATTTATATTACTTATATTTATAAAAAATTATACCTTTAATTTATATATATCGAATATTAACACAAAATATAATATTAATTATAATAATGAATTCGACTCAAAACTTTTGTTCAAGATGTCCACAATTAACATCAATAAATAAAAGAATTATAATTATGTTAGCACCCTTGATCTATAATCTTCTTATATAAATTATTTTTGCTTTTTATATAATTACCGGAATTATCTTTGACGGTAAAATATAAAAATAGTTTGTATAATGATATTAACGTTTTTAGAATGTGTATGCGTAATTTTTTGAAAAATAAAAATAATTTATATATATGATGTTGACGTACTTTTTAGTGTATGTATTTATCCAAATAACAAAAATAATTTATTTAAGTAGATTATAAAATATGAGGTGTGAATATAATTATTTCTATATAAAATAAATAAATAAATAAAAACATGGTTAAGTTCTCACCCTCAGAAAGTAAGAATTACTTGTCGGGGAAGAACATCTCCCAGTTTTGGTGGGGCCCGCCCCAGACAAGCCCCCCACCCTGCCTGTTTGGCATTGTCAATTCCCAAAACGCCCCTGTCCGTTATTCTTGTCCTCAACAACATTTCTTATAACGTTAGTAGGCTTCCGTTAAACAAGAATCAGATTAAGATCTCTCTCTCCATCTCTCTCTCTCTCTCTCTCTCTCTCTCTCCCCCCTTCACACAACATTAATGCCTTAAGCCTCTCTGATGTTTTTATGCTCGCTGATGTTGGAGGGGCGAAGAGTACCAGAAGAACAAGAAAAAGAAATATATTTCAATAATTATCCAAGACTTTTGTATTGGGAATTTAAATTTGTGTGAAGAATTTTCATTTTCAGGTTTGTGGAAAAACATGTCCTTTTTTGTTTCTCCCTTCACAAAAATACATTTGACTTGTTGTTTACGTCTCTTGTTAGGTTTGTGTTTTGTATTTGTCTCTCTCTGTGTGTGTGTGTGTTCTTCATGGAATGTTTTGAGGTGGGCTTCCTGCAGATTTTGATTCTCTTACATGATTATATTGAGGGGTGGTTGCAATAAATTTGAGGTTGAATAATGGATGGGTTTATAATTCTTTAATGAGTTTTGATTTCTTGGATTACTACTTGTATGTTAATCAAACCCCTTTATCTGTCTGCAGTTGGGGTTCTGTGTGTATCTGTGTGTGTGTGTGTGTATTTTTCTTCTTCTTCTTCTTTTGGAGGGTGGGGGGGTGGGGTGTGGGGGGGTTGATGAGGGTAGGTTTTGTGTTTTTTCACAAAATGTGATATAATGTTCAGGAATGTCAAGGAACTTTGACAGTGAGGTATATTCAGGTAGATCTGTTCATCATAATGTGAAAGTAGTGATTTTTACTTGATCAAGAATGAGTAATAATCAAGATTTTAAAATAATATAAAGCAATTGATGAGGAAATTATCTGAAAATAGTGCTTAAAATGCTGCAATAATTGCATCTTTACCCCTGTCTTTTCTTCCTTCCCTGATGTTTTTAACTAGGAATGGGGAAAAGAGGGGGCTGGGCTACTGCAGTGAAGAAAGTTTTTGGATGCCAAACAGGAGGGATAAGAGGAAAGGTAGTGAATTGATTTCATCGTTTTCGTCAATTCCCTCTAAGTATGCTGTTCTGAAACGGAAGCATAACCGTTTCGTTCTTTTATGATCAGAAAATCAGTAAATCAGAAAAACAGTTGGGGAGGCGGAGGAGCATAGATTCAGACGCTTCCAGTACAGAAGATGCTGTGGTTGTTCGGGCAGCCCATTCTCCCACAAGGGACGTGAAGTTGACGGAAGTTGACAACCAACAGAATCAGCATGCTTACAATGTTGCTCTTGCGACTGCTGCAGCTGCTGAGGCGGCAGCTGCAGCTGCAGCTCGTGCTGCTGCAGAAGTTGCCCGGCTCGCTGTAGCTGCCCGTAGTTTGGGTAAAACGAAAGAAGAGCTAGCTGCTATCAAGATTCAGACAGCATACCGAGGGTACTTGGTATGACGATAGTCTCAATGATGTCAGAAACAAAATATTGATGCTTCTATACGCCTAAAATGAAGGAATTTGTGTTTGTTATTAATAAGTTTCATGACAGAAATAGGAAGGAATTATGTGCTTTTGCAATTGTTTAATGATTGGATCATACTTAACATCTGTCCATAGTTGTTATATGCTGTGAACTTATTTGTTATTCATTGTCTAACTTTAGGCAAGGAGAGCATTGAGGGCTTTGAGAGGTCTTGTGAGGCTAAAATCATTGGTCGGAGGCCACTCTGTGAAACGCCAGTCTGTGACTACCTTGAAATGTATGCAGACGCTGGCTCGTGTGCAATCCGAGGTTCGTTCAAGGAGAATCAGAATGTCAGAAGAGAACTCAGCTCTTCAGCGACAAATTCAGCAGAAACGTGAGAAGGAGCTTCAGAAGCCGAGTGTATCTGTAAGTGTGCCTTTGAATCCGTTGTTTTGTACTTGTTCCTCTTCAAAGTTCTTGTTTAAAGAATCCATGTTATGGGAAAAGTACTGTTTCTCTGTCTCTGACAGTTGTTTAAACTTAAGTAGCTTTTTCCTGAGTTATTGATTTATGGCGACAGGTTGGAGAGAATTGGAATGATAGCACACAGTCCAAAGAGAAGATTGAAGCAAATATTCATCACAGGCAAGAAGCCGCTAGCAGAAGGGAACGTGCATTGGCTTATGCATATTCACATCAGGTAATATATTCATGACAATTTCTATAGCAATCGGAAAGGTTTTTATGATGATCGTCGGTAGCAGCAAAATCTGGATTGAAATAAACGGCAACAAATAGATATTATCTTGATGAACAAAATTGAATAAGTCATTATGCTTCAGATTACAGTGGTTGTACAAAATGGTGATTGCCTTTCTGGTTTACTGCGATTTTTTTCTGTCAGTAGCTTTTAGCCATAGCCTCTGTATATTGAAGGGGAACTCTGAGAATCCTAGATTGTCTGACCTGGACTAAACTTTTTGTATCAGCAAACATGGAGGGGCTCCTCAAACTCTGCAACCCAAACATTCATGGACCCAAGAAATCCTCAATGGGGCTGGAGTTGGTTAGAGCGATGGATGGCTTCCCGGCCATGGGAAAACTTAAATGCCACTGACAAAGAACTAAACAGTGACCATGTTTCCGTAAAGAGTGCCAAAAGCCGTTCCATTTCCAGTCGACTAGACACCAAATTGCAGTCTCCAACAGCCCGGAAACTGAGCCAACCTTCCACCAGGCAATCACCTTCGACTCCTGACTCGAAAGCTGCACGTAAGGTAAGGCCAGCAAGCCTCGGAAATGGCATGGACGACGATTCCAAGAGTGTGAAAAGTGCTCAATCAGATCGTTGCCGGAGGCACAGCACTGCAGGCTCATCAGTGAGAGATGACGAGAGCCTTGCAAGTTCACCTGCTGGTGTTCCAAGTTACATGGCTTCCACAGAGTCCGCAAGAGCTAGATCTCGGCCAAGCCCACTCGGATCAGCAGAAAGAGTTGGGACGCCCGAGAAAGCAGCATCAGGTGGTTCTGCAAAGAAACGTCTGTCTTTCTCCGGTTCTCCTACCGGCCCCAGGCGGCATTCCAGTCCAGCAAAAACTGTTATTAGTCCTGCTAAGGACGCTACCAAGAACCCACAATAGATTTAACCGTTACAATGCTTCTAATCCTAGTAAAGCAAATTGAGAAAGTGAATTGGTTAAAGTTGATACGTTTTTTCTGACTCGGGTTTTTCTTCTTCCTCCGACAAATTACAACCGTTTGTTCATAGGTTATGTTGTTTGTTACAAAACCGGAGACTGGCCACCTGGTATTGAGAGTGTTCATTGGAGTGGTTTGGATTTTTGTTTCACGTTTCTCTTTTGTGCAAACTGTGGCTTAAGAGGTTGTTCATATTCTTACCTGTTGTAACTGAAGTCATTTGTGCTGTGTTGTATGTTTTATCCAAGGTTTCGTGTTACTAGATTCTTATATTTCATTGTATTTACAGAAACATTTTGAGTATACTTCTGTAAAGAACAGAGCAAACGGATGGATCCATGGATGAAATATGTCGACTGGATCTTCTATAACAAATCAGTATTGCATCTCGTCACATTCATATATATATATATATATTAAATAAAATAAATAATATAACATTTATAGAATACCCCCAAAATAAAGAGATTGTGAGTTTAAATTCTACGAATATTGGAATTTAATTTGCTTTTAATAGTAGTATATTTGTCTCTTTATTTACTTTGAATTTGTTGATTGATTTAAAAATATTGATATATTGCATAAGTATTTTAATAATAACATGTTGGTTGATTAATTTAAAACTATGAATGTAATTTATTTTTAAAAAATAAAAAAATACGCTAAAACAATTTTGGTTTTAAATTAGAAAAACTTTGCAAACATTTGGAAAAAAGGATGTCTGATTTTTATTCTTATCTTTCTTAAATGACTTTATTTCCATTTTTTTTTAATTCACCATATTTGGACAGGACATTGTTAAGTGATTATTGAAAAAAGAAGAAGAAAAGTTTACATTTGTTTTAATTTATTAAGTTGAAATTATTTTTTTAAAAAAAAAGGAAATAAATAAATAAAGTTGAAAGTAGGGGCTTGGGATTGATTATCCATGAGGACAGTGACTGCAATGAAATTAACAGAAAATAGAAGTCCACAAAAATATAACAAAACCTCGTCTTTCTCGTACAAAACCAACCTCAAACCCACAAGGGATCCAACTCCTAAACCACGGCCGCCAGCAAATGCAGAGCGAAACAAATCATCCGCAGTTCAGCAAAATCAAAACTCGCAAAGCTGATCAAATTCCCAGTCTTCTTCCGGAAGAAATCGTCGAAGAAATCCTGTCAAGACTTCCGGTAAAATCCCTCTTGAAATTCAGGTGCGTTTCGAGATCATGGTATTCTTTGATCGGCAGCAAAGAATTCATCAAAGCCCACCTCGAGAAGTCGACAAAGAACACAAATTTCACCCACCACAGGCTCGTTTTGAATTTATTCCTACCCAATCATACCCTCAGGCACTGTTCTTTAAATTCCCTGTTGAATGAACCCGTTACCGATGCGTTTGTGTTTGATGATCCTATGTATAATCCGGATTATTCAATTCGTATTGTTGGTTGCTGTAATGGGGTGATCTGCATTCTTATAGACAGAAAACGTTTTTTCTTGTGGAACCCCTCTACGAGGATGTCCAAGAAATTGCCTGATATAGATGATAAACTGAAGCACGGTGACATTACGAAATTCGGGTTTGGTGTCGATGGTTCTGGTGATTACAAGGTGTTTGCTGTTTTGTCTGTGTTTTGGATTACTGGCAAATACCAGGCTACAGGAAATGTATACAGTTTAAAGACTAATTCTTGGAGAAGAATTAAGGACAGGGACGAGGTTTCATTCGATGAAGGGGGGAAATTTGTGAGTGGCAAGCTTCATTGGGGCAAGAAATCAGGCCGGGATCTTCGGTGGGATATCGTTTCGTTCGACTTAGAGAGGGAGGTTTATGGAGTGGTGGAGCAACCAAGTTATAGGCAGGGTGGTTTTAAACCGTCGTTGGGAGTGCTTGATGGATGCCTTTGTGTGCTTTGTGATTATTGCGATAACTGTTTAGATGTTTGGCTTTTGAAGGAGTATGGAGTGAGTGAGTCTTGGAGTAAAGTGTTAACCATTCCTTATCCTCGTGATGGTTGGGCAGGTCCATTCTCGACCCCGTTATTTATAGGTCCAGAACGAGCAATTTTGGTTGTCAATGGATTCATTTTCGTAGTTTACTGTCCGAAAGATAATCAGCTTTCAAGTGCCCGAATAGTTAACTCTGATGACATTCATGGAGCAGAGGTGTATGTTGAAAGTTTGGTGTCACTTGTTTCTGATGGTGAATGATCGAGGCAAACTGAGATAACAATGTTATGAAAGGTAAAAGCAAAATCTTTGAATGATGTTTTGAAAACTTTGCTACTAGTTATTTCCTTCGGTTTGATCAACTTGACCTGTAAATCCGGCATTGTCCATCTGTTTTTCCTTCTATCATGTGAATGTGATTGTTTATGGAGTAACTCTGGACAAAGTAAAGTCATTGTGTGCTATGAAGCTTAAGTGTCTCTTTTCTGGCTTATGTCAATATTTGGCGTGTAAGGATTGGTTGATCGTCTAACGTTTCTTGATCTGTATTAATAAGGAGTTCTTAGTAACGTAACGTGGAAGAAAAACACGAAAGCAGCCTATTGAAAAGATCCATGTATTTTATGAAAGAAAAGTTTATTTAGCTATGGTGGTAGGAAACCGAAAGAAGTGAAGGGTTGTGCATCTTTGAAGTGTTTGTTCTTATGGTTTGATATTGTCAAGGAAGAGCTGATGCTTCATAGTAGACGACAAAAATGTTTGTTGTGTTTGCTGCCTTCTGTTGTCTGGAACATCTAGAATTCATGTTTGGCAGTATGGAGTTTATGAAATTAAATCGGACAATACCTTGCGCCATCCAACATCCCACGCGGCATCACATTTATTATAAACAAAATTAATATAACAATTTTGTTGCATAAAATTGTCGTGCAGGAGGAAAATGTTAAAGAAAAGTTTTCATTTGGTTGAATTTCTATGAAGTTGAAATTTCAAGGAAAAAAGAATAAATTAAGTTGAATTTAGGGGCTTAGGATTAAATACCCACGAGGACAGTGACTGCAATGAAATTAATAGAAAATAGAAGCCCTCCATAAAAAGAAGGGTTAAATTCTATTTTATCTCTTATATTTTTCGAGGAATAGATAAAAAATCTCCTTATTTTAAAAATAGGCTAACCACCCGTTGTTAGATATACTAACTGAAGGTGGGTTGTACGCGTTTCAAGTGCGTTTGAACTTAATGTTTTTGACCTGGATTTTAACCCTTAATTGATTAATATGTTCCCATATTGTGTTCAAAATTATAATGATTAAATTGACTTGTTTTAACCTTGTTTTCAAGTTATTTTTCTTTTGTACTTTCATTCCTTCTAAAGATATAAAAAAAATTATTTTTAAATATATTTACGTAAAATATCAAAAAAAGTAGAAAATCTATAATAAAAATTACAGTACAAAGATTAATATACTAAAATTTATTTTTGAAATTTAAATATTTATATGAATATAAATGTTAATCACCTATAATAGTTATATTTTATTAATTAAGTAAATTATTATTTAGTTTAAATATATGAAATTTATTATAGTATTTATTATAAACAATATTTATAGTTAATTACCATATATTTATTCAAAATAAAAATATAGTACTTTTCTTGAATTATATTTAAATTTTAAAAAATTAAATTACTTTTCTCAAATTTTTAAAGACTTTTTATTTTTAATAATTTTTAATTTTTTTCTTAAATTAGGTGATAGCGTTACCACCGCAGCATATAAGGACAGCGTTTGTCGCCCCCAATCACCCTCCCCTCTGTTTTTGGTCTAGGCGACGATGATGTCACCTAAATTTGGCCTAAGGAGCATAGACGGGGTAGGCAAGGGGTTGGGGTTTGAATTTTTATATATAAAATAATCATTTTTTTATTATGTATATAATATAAATTCAAATATTTAATTTTTTAAAATGAAACTGAAAGAAGTGCAGGACTAGGATGGCTGTCCCTAAGTTGTTTGCTTTTCCTGTCTTGTTTCTTGTGCATCTTTGAAGTGTTTGGTGCTCCATCTAGACATCATGGAGGAAGATATAAGACATCGAAAATGTTCGTTGTTTGTGCTGCCTTTCTATTCTCTATAACATCAAGAATTCATGCTTGGCAATATGGAACTAACTCGGGTCGAATTTTCTGTTGCAAACTCTATTCCGTTTTACTCCATCCAACACACACGCACCACATGTATAAAAAAAAATTCTAGATAAATTATATGATGTCATTATTATTCATGTCGCGTTTGTATATTTAATAAAGTAGAAGATGGAATAAAATTTGCAACGAAATCACCAATTCGGAGCTAATTAGACAAGGTTATTTAAGAAACACCTAAAGCGTTAGTTGCAAGACCAAAGGGCTTTGTTAAATGACGAGGTTAGTGAAACATAGGTTTTTGAGGAAGAAAGTCATTTTAGGTTTTCTTGCATTAAGATTTGCGTTGGCATGAACATGTTGGTTTGTTGGTGTGTAAATTAGATCTCGTCGAGCTGAATACACTACTGTGCAAGTTTGTTGAATCCTTGTCGAGCTTTAGAGTCGAGTTGAATACACTGTCGTTCAAGTTTTGTTGAATCCCTTCTCGAGCGTCACAGACTGTGTTTGAGCATTGAAAAAGTTTTATCTTCTTATACGCATTTCATTTTTTTTTATTACTTGAATCGAGCTTGAGCTGTGCGTTCTTATCGAACAAAAACTGTGCGTTCGATTGGTTTCTTATGTTTAAAGAACTAAGCTCAAGCAGAGTGTGCATAAACGAGCTCTATTCCACACACTCTCATAGTTTAATAAATAAAAATAATTTTTAAATATTAAAACTCGCTATTTTTATCTCGAACTCCAAACATGTTTATGTAATATTTGTAGTGTTTTTTATTTATTCATTTTATATATATAATTTTCTTAAGGGAAAAATGAAGAAGAAATGAAGAGATAAAAAAAAACCCTAGGGTCAGTGGTGTAATGCGCATGTTTATCTTGCGTGTTTGCTTGATTTTTAAATAATAAAATATTATTTTATATGAAATATATAATATATGAATTATTTTTTTATGAATATATTAATTTTTATAATAATTATGATAATAATAACAATAATAATATAATTTTATTTATTATTTTTTTCTTTTGCCTTTTCTTTCCCTTCCCTGACCTCTTCCACCTCCGCGTCCATGTCAGCACCGCACCTTCATCCCTCCTCCACCCCATTGCCGGCCCTCGACGTCCCCCCCTCCCACGCCCCCAAACCGATCTCCCCTTGTTGCCACCCCTCGCCTCCCCCTCTCTCCCGATCCTCCTCCCCCATTCCCCCTAGCCGCCGTCCTTTCCCCTTCACCTCTCTTCCGCCGGACCTTCCTTCTGTCTCTCTCTCTCTCTATATATATATATAAATATATTAGATATAACTAATTTTAATTGTATATTTGTATGTTATACGTACAATATTAAATCAAAATCGTTGATTCAAATTAAGTAATATATAGACAATTAATCTACCAATAAAATTCGGTCCTAAATTCAAAGTAAGATCCAAACTATTTAAATAAGAGTATAAATACTATTTTATAATATATACATATAAAAAAAAAGTCCGTGCGTGAAGTACGCAAAAATATGCAAGGATGTTTTGCTTTATTTTAAAAAAATTGACGAGTAAATTGCATTTAACCTTATATACTTTATATAATTATCTATCATAATTAATTATATTTGAATTCTAACTGTAAATAAGTTAGAAATATAAGTACATACACATCAAATATCCTAATTCCTCTACTCAACTACTAAATAAGTAAAATCCAGTCAACCCAATTTGCTCCATTTAAAAGGATAAAAATAAATCGTTTTTAGGCATCGTGTGGCGTTTACGATGAAGACCAAATCCTTGTTTCCTTGTTTGTTGTTAAGGGACATTTTTTAATTTTAGTCCAAATTATCCATCTAAATTGTTTAGTTGGATGGGACAGAATCAGTGCTTAGTAAGCTACAGTAAGGGCCTCGGTTGGGGCTATGAAGCGAGAAACATCTTTTATCTTTTGTAAAATTACTTTTATATCTCTTCCTGAAAGGTGTTAGTGCAATATGTTTCAAGGAGTATTCGCGCAAGTTTTACTTTTAAATAGGGGTGCAGTTGTAATTACAACTATAATCTCAAAGGATGTAGTTATAATTTTAAAAACTTTAAAGTTCGTCAGAGCCCGGCTCATCTAACAATCAAATTCAAGCATAATTTCAGTATCGGCATTAATTTCAAAATGAATTCTGAACGCTTCCATGTATACTTGAGTTTGATTTGTTTACACTCTGCACATACAGATTTTCTGCTGTTATATACGAAAAAAGAACATAAGTCACTGATAATCATTTTGCCCAATAATTAAGGTTGAGAAGTTTGTCTCCGAACATAATGTATGTTTTTTATAATTAAATTTGTTCCACTTTATTATTTACTAGAGATAATTACTTTTATCCAACTATTAAAGAAAGTCTCAGGACTAACAGAATTGGAGAGAAGAGTCGTGTGATACATATAAATTTCCCAATAAATTAATCAATATATTAATTTAACCCATATATTAATATAATTAAAAACAATAAATAAATTACAATAATTCATATAAAATTATATAAATACCTATACATTAAATAAAATTCAAACCCATAAATTTTAAATTTATTCATAAAATTTCAATCTTATCCACTGATACAACATTGGATGAAACAAACTGCATTTAACGCCATCCCAACCATAGATTCCTTCTTTCCTAGTCAGCCCAACGTCAGAATCTATCCATCTCCCCCATTAACACATCATTAAATACTTATTTAGTACTAATCTCCCTAATTAAGATAATAAATACTAAAATCCCCCATTACTTAAGAAGTTGCCAAGAATGCCCTCGTGATTTTGAGGTTTGGGTTTGGGTGGTATATACACTCTGTGTGTATAAATATTTGGGTTTAAATACAGTTACCACTCTTGAAGTATTCATCCTATATCAATTACCCCTTGAAATATTAAAACCTTCAAAAATCTTCCTGATCTTTATTTTTTAAGTCTAAAAAGTCTATTTTACCCTTAAAAAAATAACTTTGTGTAAAAAAAAATAAACAGATTTTTAAAATGTCAAAATTACTATTTGTCTAATTCTAGTTCCACTTGTTCATCGATCTGTTTTTATTTCGTAATCCTAAAATACTTGTACCTCATTTTATTTTAAATAATTTAAACATGTGTAAAGTCACCACATTTAAATATTATATATATATATATATTAATTCTATATTTTTGTATTAGTCATCAACCCTTTTGATTTTATTAATTTTATATTTGTTTAAGTAAATTTTTAATCTGATTTTACAAGCAAGTGAAACTAAAATAATATGAGCTCCAATTATTTTAGGATTACGAAAATTAATTGTATATACATATATAAACTTATTCATCAAGCTCATTTTGTTTCCGTAATCCTAAAATATTAGGGACTTGTATTATTTTAGTTTCACTTGTTTGTAAGACAAAATTAAAAATAAATTTTTACATGCATATATATTTATTTAAAAAAATATATAATTAATAAAACCAAAAGGGTTGATGAACTAATAAAAAAATATAGAATTAATATATCTATATATATATGATAATTATATAAATATGATAATTTTATGCATGTATAAATTTATTTTTAACTTTATTTGACAAATAATTAAAACTAAAATAAAATGAGTCGCAAGTACTTTAGGATACAAAAGAGAAAGGTAAAATAAGAGATAAAATATTATCTTTTGAATATAATTACTTTAGTTATCGCATTTAAAATTGCATTAAAAGTAGTTATTTGCGGCATCATGCTTTATTAGTATTTATGTGAAATTTTATCATTAAATATAGGATATATTTATAATTACAACTATGATATCACAGAATATATTTATAGTGTAGTGTAAAAGATCATGAAACTCTTTAATCAAGATTGTAAAATTCTTTTCTTTATTATATCAATATTTAACTAAATTTTATTTTCTTAGAATAATTAGTAAAAAACAACTAATAATATTTGTTTTATTAATAACAAAATTCGAATAACTTTCCAAAATATGAGTACCTTAATTTGCCCATATACTCAAAATATTATAATTAAATTGCAATAATTCATTTATCTACGAGTAAAATTATTTTTATTTTAGAAATTAATGTAATATATCTATGCGTAGTAAAAAAAATTATTTAATTTGCAAAAAATCAGTAATATGTTAAGTTAGGGCAAATATCTATCTTTATTTATTTTTTTAATATCAATAAATTCAGTAAATTTTAATTATCGGATAAATCTATTTATTGAACTGAAAGCAAATTACAAGATTCTTAAATATAATTTTTTTTATATTATAAAATTAAAGCAGGGGCATTTAATTATCCCTTATTACACCTCAAAATCAATCAAGACATGGTGAAGAAAAGTGGGGTAAGTTCTTCACCTTTTTAAATCACTTCTTTTATACTTTAATTAGTGAAAATTAATTAAAAAAAGTTAAGTGCAATGATTGAGACATGACAATATCAAGTGAGTCATTCCATCAATACTTTTGAAATGTCAAATATGCCCTTTGCACATCATGCCACAACAGTGACATGTCAAAAGGATAAGGATGAAACTGAAGGGCATTCTCGCCATTTCAGTTGTTGTGAATTAAATAAATTCTGGAAAAGAACCTCTCCTCCTTCCTCTCTTTGTTTGTTCTTCCTCACTCTCACCATATCTTTCAGATTCCCCAGATTTGCTTGAAAATTGCAGAATTACATAAATCCCTTATCCGAAATTTTATTAGCCTCATAAATTTTCTTGAAAATTCCCTGTGAAAATTGTGTTTCCCAGGTGACAGAATTTATCCCATTATCTACATTTCTTGCTGCTCGAATGTGTAAATACGTACACTTCCCATTTCACTGAGAAGTCTATCCACACATATGATATACATATATTTTGCATGTATTTGTACATATATACGGTTGCAGACAGCACGCGTAGACAAGACATCAAGAGTTGACTATGTTTCTATGATTTCCTTCAAGAATTCCACCTGCCCATTGAGTTGATGCGGTTCTTATTTGGTTTTGATGGGTGTGGGAATTCTTGATGTTATATTGATTGGCGGGGCAATTAAAGGCTGATTTTGTGTTTTCTGTGGGATATAGTTCTTGGGTTTGGAATTAATTTGTGTTTTGGAAAATTGGGATATTCGTATGAGTTGTGATTGAGCTAGGGTTTTGAGTGATGGTGGTGTCAGGGAATGACCCTTTGGAATCGTTTTTGAATTCGATTCAGGTGGTTAAGAATGCGTTTTCGCCTCTAGAATCGAATTTTCGGAAAGTTGCCAAGAATTTCGAGCATTGCTTTAATGGGCCTTCGAAGTATGCGAACTTGAATGGTAGTGTTAACGATCGTAATAATGAGGTGGTCGCAGCTCAGTTGGATTTGAAGAAGAAGAGTGGTCAACATGTTGTCAGTGGCAATGATCGTCGAAAAGGGAAAGTTCCAGTCAAAGTATTTGTGGGAATCTTTATGGAGAAGGATGGAAATAATGTTCATAATAACGTGAATGTTAGTTGTGACGAGGTAGAGAAATTTAAGGTAAATCTCTCGAAGAAAGGATTGAAAGAGAGGTATGGAAGTGATAATGGTGGGAAAGAGGATAGGAATTCATATGGGAATTGCTTGCCTTTTGATTTGGCGTTATCCTTTTTGATTAATGGTTTTGTACAGGCCTTCCCAAGACCGTTGAAGTCTGTGAAAAAGCGGGTTCAGAAGATGAATAATGAGGATACTTTTGTTTGTGATGATTCACATATCAAAGTTGAAGTGAAGCCGAGGGCTACATGTGGAATTAAGAAGGAGCAATTGAAGGCTAAAGAAGGGAAAGATTTGCCATTTGAGTATTTTATAGGATTTGTGGTTGATCAGTTGAATCACTTGCCAAAGTTTGATGTGGGTGTTCAAGAAAATGAGTGCAATAATGCAGAGTGTAAACCTTCAACGGCCCCTGTTAATCAGTTTGACCACTTAAAGGCACTTTTCAGTATTTTAGAAGGTAAAAGAGCAGATGTGAATGGATTTTTGGGGAATTTGAAGTTTGCTCGCGTGGGAGGAGTGCCATCAGGTATTGTTGAGGTGCCTTCGGTGAAAGATGTGGGAGATGAGGGAATTAGTAATGCTGTTAATCAGGAAGAAAGTGGAGGCAATTCGCCACAAAAATTGGGCAATGGATTGCTAAGTATTCCACTGTCCAATGTCGAGCGTTTGAGATCGACCCTGTCAACTGTATCATTGACGGAATTGATCGAGCTTTTACCACAAATAGGGAGACCTTCAAAGGAAGACCATCCTGACAAGAAGAAACTTTTCTCTGTCCAGGACTTTTTCAGATACACAGAAGCTGAAGGTATACTTTTCACTGCAAAATCTTTTTCATTTGACTGAAAAAGCTTGAAATTGTTACAAAGGACATGCTAGTGTTGTAATTACAAGGAAAATTTTGAATGATAATGTTCCTACTTTTGATCTGAAGTTGTCCCTGATATGCTGTACATTTTCTCTTGCATACCCCGATAATATGCAGCACAACTATATATAAAATCAAACTTATTTCAATTGGCAAGTGGTTACTTCTGAGGTTTTTGTATTTGCAGAGCACTCTTTATGTGTCCAATACTAGACAGTTAACTGCTTCTGAACGAGAGAGCCGTATCTACTTAAATGCTGAACATGTTTGCTATTGTAATCATGGCTGGAAGGAGCCTCAAGCACAAACTTATACACAGGACTTTCTGTAACAGAAATTCTTTCATGCCCGTTACGAAGTATGGTAGTTGTTACCTGCTGACAAAAATGACTCAATTACCTGACAAGCCATTGATTTAGTAGTTAACCTTTCGTAAGTGAATAATGATTTTACCTGAGGATTTCAGTGTGGTGGGGCTTCTAGTTGTCCTCCTCCTGTCTGCTATTACTATGCTTAATGAAGGTGCTAACCTTTTTCTTGAATTAGAGTTGGACTGCAGCTATAACGCCAATCTTTAAGTGCAAATTATAAAGCCAATTCTTTGCATTTGTTTAGGCTAGAGTCTCTGCGTAGTAATTGTTAATCACTGTAAAAATAGAGTAGCCAATTATTGAAAATCTCCTTGGGCAGGTTACTTCCATCCAGCTTGACTAGGAACTTCCTCTTCCAAATACTTGCCTGTGAAGGGCTTCCATAAGACAAGCTTGTGCCAAATAAGTTATTCGTAATTGCTTTGACCTTGTGAAATTTCATTATCATATGACTTTTCTGCTTACTGATGCATGCTTTTGGTTAGTATCATTGTAATATGAATGTAATTCACTGTATGCAGGAAAGAGATTCTTCCTGGAGTTGGACAGAGATGGTGATGGACAAGTTACTCTGGAAGATCTTGAAGTTGCCATGAGAAAGAGGAAACTACCTAAGAGATATGCTCATGAATTCATGCGCCGTACTAGGAGTCACTTGTTCTCGCGTTCTTTTGGTTGGAAACAGTTCTTATCCTTGATGGAACAGAAAGAACCAACCATTCTTCGGGCTTATACCAGTCTCTGTTTGAGCAAGTCTGGGACACTACAGAAAAGTGAAATCTTGGCATCCCTGCAGAATGCAGGACTTCCTGCCAATGAAGATAATGCTGTGGCAATGATGCGGTTTCTGAATGCTGACACTGAGGAATCTATATCTTATGGGCATTTCCGGAATTTCATGCTTTTGCTCCCATCGGACCGACTTCAAGAAGATCCACGGTACGTTAAGCCTGTTAAGGTTTCCCTTCTGTCATGCTCTTTATACAAGTAATTTGATGAATGCGGTCTTTGTATTTCATTGATCTGACTTGTTTTTACATTAATTTTTTTCATAAGAAGAGCAAACACAACGATATCTACAGGGAAAATACAAGTGCCATTAGGAAATTTAAGCTGAATTTATTTTAGGTTTTAACTTTTTTTTTCTTGTTTATATCCGTTCAAGTGTTGGAATTCCATGTTGAGGAATAGATTTAATTATTTAGCTGAAGGATCTCTTATTGGAGTCTTTTAAGTTGGGAATATGTTATGAGTGTATAGTTTTGTCTAATCCTGGTAGAAGAAGGGTTTCCTTAATCCAGTCTTTCCTAGTCACTTCTCTAGTAGGATCAGGTTTATTTAAGTCTATGAATCCACCTTAAAACTTCCCATGCAATTTTGTCCGCCAAAGATTTAGGTTTCGCAACTCTCGGATGATGAGACTTTTATTCCCTTAGATTCTTCAAAAGCTTTAGAAGGTTTTGTTACAGCTTTGGAGTGATCACAAAGTCCAATGTTTTCACATCCACCTAGTATGGTGTACAATAATTCATTTTTACACTTAGTGCTGCTTGTTTAATTCTCCTAGTATCAGGTTCTGATAGCAACTAACACTGACTTTTACTTTGTGACTTGCAGAAGTATCTGGTTTGAAGCTGCTACTGTGGTTGCTGTTCCTCCATCTGTGGAGATACCTACTGGCAGTGTTCTAAAATCTGCATTGGCTGGAGGTCTATCCTGTGCGTTGTCTACAGCTTTATTGCATCCTGTTGATACAGTTAAGGTAAAGTCTTGAGAAACAGATACATGTATGGATAGGCGATGTCTGTTTTGATCTCTCTTTTGCACTTTGATTGTTTGGAAATCCTACAGATGATGATTTCATGAATTAATGGTGATTGTTTGATCGCATGTTGGTAGGCACACTGCTTTCAAGTGTTTTCATCCTGTTTCTTCTGGTGTTAGGGTTCATCTACAATGAGTCATTTGTTTCTCGAGAAACTTGAATTATATAAATGATCATTTTATGCGTACTGCTTGCTTTCAACTCCTCCCTATCTAACTATTTAAATAGATTGATATACATTGCACATGCGTTCATTGCTCAGACAGTTTGAAACAAGTTGGCTACGTATTTTTAGAGTTGCGCTGATCCCAAATACTACATCAACTCTTCTGTAAATCGGGGGCCATCTTCAGTAACCTTTGAAGTAGTTGTGATCTGTTTGTTCAGTGGTAGGATAAGCTGAGTGATTTAGCTCTACTGGAAGTCTTGCAAACTGTTGATGGGACTTGATTCCTAATCACGGGTTTCGTTAACTGTATAAGGAACTGCTATTATAAAAAGTAGATATATTGAAGCTTAATTTTCAAAGTTGATTTTGAATTACTATTAGGTTTTTTATATTTCAAGAGTTACTGTAGGCATAAATTGGAAACAGGACAGGAGAAGAAGCCACGCTGGAAATATAATTAGTATTGCAGCCAATTTTGGCTGAACACTTTGTCGTGTATTTTCAGACTAAAACATACATTTGAGGCCTGCCAAACTCATCTGCAAACACCTTTGATAACTCCACATGGTTTAGGTTTCCTGAAATGCATCTCTAAACTCTTAATTCTTTTCTTAATATTGTGCCTTATTGTGGTTACCACTTTCAATTACATCATTATGGTACAAAATGTGGTTTCTTTTATGAGGTGATTGAAGCATCTTATGATCCTTCACAATGACTTTTGATGACTAAAAGAATATGATATGGGGAATCTTAAAGTTGGTGGTTGAATGAAGATTGTTCTTTGGTCAATATTGTGTGTATAGATCCTATGGCATGAAACTAATACTACACAAATGAGGCAAATAGGAGTTGTTCATAGATTTTACAGGTTGTCTGATTTCAGTGTTCTATGAGACCATCTAACTCTTCTCAACTGATTTGTCTGTCAGACACGAGTGCAAGCTTCAACCCTCACCTTCCCGGAGATTTTATCCAAGCTTCCTCAACTTGGAACACGTGGATTATATAGGGGTTCCATTCCCGCATTTAATTATTGGTGCAGTCATGGTCTCCGAACTGGAATTTTTGAAGCAAGCAAGCTTGTGTTGATAAATGTTGCACCAACACTTCCGGAATTACAGGTTAGGCCATGATGGTCCGTTCTGTGATTTGCTCTTTTACATCATTCCTTTAGCAATGTTAACGGCTAGTTTGCTCTTTTGTGACAGTCTAGCTAAATAAATACTTCCACTACATCTTTTTCGCCTATGGAATCAACATTGTAATTGCCCACAGCATTGTTATACTTATGCTAGTATTTCTCTTTTGGGGGAGCAAAATTTCACTTTATTCTAAGCTTGTTGATACTTCTTCTGATGTTGAACCCACTCTGTTCTAAGTTGGTGACTTCAGTTATATGTGGAAATTTTATGTAGAATTTTCCCTTTTCTTTTTAATTGTGGTTGGTACGAAAGGTTTATCATTTGGAGAATGCACTATTAAGATTTTCATTTACAATTTTAATTGGATTAAGTCTGCCCATTTCCTAGTAGATACTTATTGTCAGCATTGCGTTTAGGTTCAAACTGTGGCATCATTCTGTAGCACTTTTCTCGGAACAGCAGTAAGAATTCCATGCGAAGTATTGAAGCAAAGATTACAAGCTGGTCTATTTGAAAATGTGGGGGAAGCTATTCTTGGAACTTGGCAGCAAGATGGTCTACGGGGTTTTTTCCGTGGGACTGGTGCCACTCTCTGCCGGGAAGTTCCATTCTATGTTGCGGGCATGGGTCTTTATGCTGAGTCCAAGAAGGTAAGAAGTCACCGAACTCTTTTCTGGGTTGCTGATGTTCTCTTGGACCTCTTTGTTATTTTGTTCTCTTTCCTTTGGTTCTTAAAATAATAGAATTGTTCAAGTTTTGGTTTCTGACACATGTGCTTCATCAAAATGGCCTTGTCGGCATCGTTGATGTTTATTCTGCCTGGATTACTTGAAGTTGATTTGATGCTGCTACTGGTCAGAGTAAGAGTACTAGAGTAGGCTATGACCTTCATGGCTAAGCAATGGGTTAAGAGAGTTAATTAATGCTGGTGATTTGACCACAAAATTAGGTCGCAGATTCTTGTCATACTTGCCTAGAATGTTAGTTTGAGAAGGCAGGAATTTTGCTCAATTTTAAGGAGGGCCTGGATATTCTGCATGGCAATTTACAGAAGATTCAACTGATATAACATTTTAAACGAACATCTCATGACTCAGTTTCTGACTTTGGATGATCTCTCGAAGACCAAAACAAACCAATTATAAACCAACTTTCTTTGTTTCAATGTCTTGATTGAATAGAAAACAATAGGATGATCATAAAGCAATCAAGGACCAATTTTTGTCCTGTTTAATTACAGCTACCTGATTCCCACTTGATTTCTTTCAGGCAGCCCAGCAATTTCTGGGACGGGAGCTAGAACCTTGGGAAGCCATTTCTGTTGGGGCTTTATCTGGTGGACTGGCAGCTGTCTTGACAACACCATTCGATGTCATGAAGACGAGAATGATGACGGCTCCTCAGGGACACCAAGTAACATTGTCAATGGTAGCATTCTCTATTCTTCGTCGTGAAGGGCCTCTTGGACTATTCAAAGGAGCCGTTCCCCGTTTCTTCTGGATCGCTCCATTAGGTGCCATGAATTTTGCTGGCTACGAGCTTGCAAGGAAGGCAATGAACAAAAGTGAGGAAACCGGTGAGCCCCTCGTGCAGAAATAGATAGCCAGCTCTGTCCCTTTCTCCGAGGTGACAAATCGAGTACCACTTTTAGCACCCTTTGTTTTGTAATCTGAAATCTGCCCGCAGGGAGAAAAAAATTTTGAGCTGTTCTCCAGATACAGCATCTGATATACCCCATCTATTCGTCGACGATTCCTTCTCTCTTGGCTACTGTTTTGATATGTTTTTTCAGGTTTACTTGTTATGAAATGCTAGTCTCTTAACATGGATTCATTGTTAAAGTACATGCTTACTGGTTTTTTCTTGGAACTAACTAATTTGTGTTTTTGTATATCTTTTCATTAGCATATATCATTCTTTGACCTCAGATGCAATAAGAAAAGGCAGAAGACAGTATTTTGTGAATGTACTATGTGACTATTAGGACAGGAAATGAAGTTCTGAAGACACCTCTGATGATAGTTCTTTTTGAACTGTTTGATGATAAATACTTCGTTAGCATTTCCCATGAAAATGGTACGATGTAATGCATTTACACCCCTTGCTTACTGCCTTTTTACATAAACTATTCCTGCGTTTTCTAAAATTACAAAAATCATCCTAGGTAGGCTTCAAAATCACAAAATGCTCTTGTTGGTTTCGTTAAATTTTAATATAATTTTTTAAGAACAGAAATATCCTCATGCATGTTTCTGTAATTATTAAAAGGTAGAGGAGATGACAAACTAATGCATGTGGAGATGGGTAATATGATCTCATAGATTTTTTTATTACTTATATTAATTTTTTAATTTAAATTTAAATTATTTTATTACTTTTTTAATTAAATTTTTATATCAAAATTTTACTTTTTAATAATTAAAATATTAAATTATTCAATTAATATATTAATAAAATTAATTACTAAATTACGAGTATAAATTAAAAAACTATCAAACTTTTATATTTATTTGAAATTATTATACCCTCTATTTTTATTTATAATTAAATTTTATAAAATTTATATGTAATAATTTAAAATAATTTATGCAGTTTATATTATCATTTACTTATTAAATATATTTTAAATTATTAAATTATTTTTTTATAAATAATTATCCCCTTTTCCCATTGCTATCGTCATGCCCACCTTCAACTCCTGCCTATGTCCTCGCTGCCGCACCCCATTGTGGCCTATGGCCTTTCCCCATTTGTGTTCATCCTTCAGCCTCTTTTGTTATCATCGGCCATCAAAATATGTATGTATAAATGTATAAATATATATAAATAGAATATGTTCAATTATTGCATATTTATACATATATAATATAAATATATGTATAATTTATTAATTTTAATGAAATTTAATTAAAAATAAAAATAGAGAATAATTTTTTTAATTTAAAATAATTTACACAAGTGTGATAATTTTTTAATTTAAATTTATAACCTAGAAACTAATTGTTATTAATAATATTAATTGAATAATTTAAATTTCAATTATTAAAAAATATAATTTTATATAGAGATTCAATATAAAAAATTAATAAAATAATTTAAGTTTAAATTAAAATTGGTATCAATGATAAAAAAAATATAGCGGGCCATATTATTTATTCCCATAAATATTATTTTAACACCCCTTCTACCTTTAGGTAATTACAGAAACATCCTTGAGCGCATTTCTATTATTGAAAAATTAAATTAGTTTAATCGAGTCAACAGGGGTATTTTTTAATTTTAAAAGCTATCAGGGGTAATTTTCATAATTTTTAAAAAGGCGACGATCGTTTGTTTAAAAGGACAATAGATGAGGGGGTGCAATTGCAACTATTCCTTATAATTATAAGTGCCCTAAGGTTCATTATCCTCCCCCTCTGTTTAGGTCTATGCCTATGTCGGTCACCCTTTTGCTCTGGTCTTAGATAGGGCTTTTAGTTAAGCACTAGCAATACTATGTTGTCTAAGAGGATTTACCTTTCATTCCCCAACTAAGAGCATAAGGTTGCTTTGGTTTGTAGCGCAATCAAGCAAGTCGCATAGCGGTCAGCGATAGGGCAGGTGCTACTATCTATAAGGCTTGGTCCTTCCTTCTGTTGCGCTCCTCCTCTTCGTTGTTGAAAATTACAAATACTCTCTAAAATTAATGATTGTCTAACAAATACTCTATCATTCTATAATAGAGGTATTTACATATTTGTTAGACAGTTATTAAAACCAACGGGTATTTATAAATTTTCAAATAATAAGTGGATATTCTTAATTTTCAGAAAGCCCTTTATAGTTTATCCATCAGTGAATGAAGACCAATGTTCTGAAACCCAAACCGTTCATCGAACTGGAAACAAAGTGAGTTACGGTCATTCGTTCAACCTTTGGATCAACCATGGTCGAACCAATGACGTCATATTTATGTCGTAAATAATTATTAATATTTTAAAAATAACATTAGAAAATAAATTATTAATATACTTGACAACCTAGCCCCCCCCTTTCTTTTTAATTATACTCTATTTCTTTGATTAATAGTTCAGTAGGATATATAATATAATATTATATATATATATTTTTTTTACATATTCACGGTTAGAGGTACCCTGCCATAGAAATGCCCGTAGCCTCTACTCCACCTCTCTAATGACATCATTGGGTAATATAAAGGCTGAAGCCCAATATACATTGAGTGCTGTGAGTATAGATTTAATAATCTGCAGACGTCCAACATAGGACAAGGAGATGCTCTCCCAACCCTTAATACGTTGATCCAACTTGGTAAGGAGTGGCTTGCAAACAATAGTCACTTCGGAAGATATAAGAGGTAATCCCAAGTATTTTAACGATAAAAGTCCCTCGGGAAAGTGAAATACCTCTAGCAGTTGTTCCCTTATTCCTTGGCCACCACGCGAGAGGATCAGGTGACTCTTTTGAGGGCTGCCCCGAAACCCAAACATGTCTAAAAAATAATCAAGTTCCCGTTTGAGTAATTGAACCGATTCCACCTTAGCCCGAGATAACAATAGCAAGTTATCTGCAAATCCAAGCTGACCTAGGCGAAGAGGTTCACACTTCCAGTGAAATGCAAAATTCATGACCTACTCTATCAGTTGCTGCAATATAAGGTTCAAAATTTCCATAATCAAGACAAATAGATATGGTGACATTGGATCACCTTGCCAAAGGCCTTGACACCAACAAAGAACCCATTAGGTGTTCTGTTAATCCTAATGGAGAAAGACGGAGTTGTAACACATTCTTCAATCCAGCAGATGAATCTATGCGGAAAACCAAACAACTGGAGCGCAGCCAGAAGGAAATCCCAATCAACAATATCATAAGCCTTATGGATATCCACCTTTAGTGCACAACAAGGTGGGAGTCGCTGCTGGTTATATCCTGTAAATAATTTTTGAGCCAGAAGAATATTGTCGCTGATAGAATGACCTGAGACAAACGCCTGGGTTGGCTAATAATTTTATCCAAGATCGAACTTATACGTTACACTATGATCTTAGTAATAGCTTTGTAAAGAACATTGCAGCATGCAATAGGACAAAAATCAGCCACATGATTAGGGTTATGGACTTTAGGTATAAGTGCCAAGTATGTAGCATTTACCTACTTCAATAGCCGCCCAGTAGTGAAGAAGTCAATGAACCTGCGTGATTTGAGAACCCACAATAGGCCAAGCCGCTTTATAGAAGGCTGAGGTGTAACCATTAGGACCAGGGGCTTTATCCTCAGCAACATGAACTAAAGTCAATTTTACCTTAGCTGCCGTAACAGGACGTACCATCTCCTGAGCCTCCTCATCAGTGATAATATGGTGAGCCCAGGGGCGTAAATAACGAAGATCAAGGAACCACCTGCTCCTCTCACCTCCCAATAAATTACTATAGAAGGCAATGAACTCTTGGATTACTTCTCGAGGGTCATTGATCTGAAAAATCCGCCTTTTTGTGCGTCGCTATGCTATTTTTCAGAAGAACACCCTAGCACATTGGTCACCTCCTTTCATCCATTGCATCGTGGCCCGTTGTAGCATAACTTGCTCAAGCTTCACCGCTTTCACATAGAACAGCCTACAACAATGCTCAAGTTGTAAAAGTAAGGTGTTGTGCCGGTCAAGGCTTAATAGCCGTTGTGCCACTTCAAAAAATTCCTTGGCACTGTGGACATTCTGCGATGTGTTGGGTTTGTTCAAGGAAAATGTTTGAGAATTAAGAGAGAGTGAGAAGATGGAGATTTTGCAGATATGAAGAGATCTGCTGCGAAGAAGAGAAGTAGAGAACAGAGAGAAACAACGGTAGATGATGAAAAAATTAGGGATTTGGCATGTATTTATACTTGACTCTAACTCGTCCGTTCACTCAATCCAGTACTAGGTCAACTGGTTCAACGGTTGAACCACTGAGTTAGGCAGTTTTCGCTAAAAAAAGGCGACTTTTGAGCTCATTCAATTTTCAAGTTTTATCTGACCCATTTTGTGGCCCGAGTGGCAGTCTGGACTGTTCGACCGTCTGAACTGGGCTGAGTTTCAAAACATTTATGAGGACATACCTGTGTGACATGGAGATATTTATTGCTATTGCTTGGGAGTCATCTCAAATGGGCTTTTGTAACATATATATTTTTTTTAATGATTTTCTGAGTCAAATATTTTATAAGATGATTTTAGGATTGATAAAATGTTAAATTTTATTTTAGAACAAATTATTAAAATATTTAGATAAAATAAATATATAAAGCTTATATACATAATAGTATAGTGAAAATTAAAAGAATTTGTTAAGATTTGTAAAAACAAGTAAGTTAGATATTTCCAATTATTCATGGATATTGTACCGTGGTCATTTTTTAAATATTATACGTAATAAGCGTCCACACATTCTAGAAAATGTTTTAAAAAACGTATAAATTTATTCAAATACTTGTTTTAGTATCATATCATAAATCCTTTCTAGAATTTATACATCGATATATTATTTTTTTTAGTTGTTGTTGGAGTGCATTTTTGACATACAGATGCCAGCCAATACAGGATATCCTTGTATATCATCAAATTTCAAAATTACGCCTACTAAAAAATATTAAAACAAGATACATACATCCATAAATTATTTATTTATGTAATAACCAAATCTTAGAAAAATAATTAAATATCATAGTTAGAACCTAGCTGATGTTGTCTAGTGCGTTTGTCTAAAGCATATATTTATTTATATATATATATATCATTATAATATATTATTTAGTATTTAATTATGACACAATTAAATGTCAAATGGACCTTATCACAGTGGGGAAAGGGGAAAACATTCCACCCTCAAAGAATCCAACTATTGACCTCTTACCAGAAAACAACATATCTATACATATATATATATATATATATATATATATATTCATATATAATCTAATCGATCGAAAGTCATATTTTTGGTTCTATATGTTAAGACTTTTTGTAATTTAATCCCATTTATTACGATTTTTTTTATATTGCATTTCATAAATTAAAAATTTTTCCATCTTTTTTTTGTGTGCATTTTTCGTTCAATGAAAAACGCACGGACATGCACGTGAGACTACTGAGGGCTCCGTTAATTACTGGATTAAGAAAATTATCAATTTATGAAACACAATGTGAGAAAATCATAACAAATGGGACTAAACTGAAAACGGCCCTGACATATGAGACCAAGCATGCGATTTTCCCTCAATTATATATATATATGATATAAGTGCCGAGTATATATGTTGATCAATAATTACTAATAAAGTAGATCAATATCCAATAATAAGATTCAAACTCATAATTTTTTGATAAAATATTTAATTTCGCCAACTAAATTAATCCTAATGATAAAAAATATTTGGAGTTAGGCAGGAGATTTTTGGTCTAAGTCTCAAATCTTTTCTTCTTAGTTTCCGCGTTGGTCTCAAAAGTCAACCACAAACCACTATCTCTAACCTCAATAGATAATGAGTTAATTTCATTTACACTCCCTTAAAAATAAAAAATTATATTTTTTATTAAAAAAATTAAAATTATATTTACATTTTCTTTAAAAAAAAATATTTTCACCTTACGCCTATCTATTAGGTTTTGAATGCAAAATGCTGATATTAGTAATAAAAGTTACATAGATTTTCAATTTTCATCCATATTGACCTAGTTAGACTACAATGAGTTTCCTTAAAAAAAAAAAAACCAAGCAGGTTTTTGCGTGAAAATTAATCTGGTTTGTCATCAACAACACATTCTAACGATGAGAGAAAAAATATACGATGTTCGGGTTCATGTTTTATACCTTATCTGTGTATTTTTTTATTTTTCAACTTTCTATATATATAATATATATATATATATTTATATACATATATAATATAAAAGATACATGATTTGACTATAAACAGTGATTTTTGTTTCCCAAATTCCAACATTAAACCTACACTATTTATTTTAAAATATTTTAAATTACCTCAAAATACAAATCCGAACATACTATCTATTTTCAACACATACTTATTTATCTCTATTTTTTTCTCTCTCTATCTCCAAAACTCAAAATACAAATCCAAACATTATGATAGATTTTTAAATATACCAAGATGTGAAAAAAAAAATGGTGAGAAATCAATAAAATGGTTTCGTCTTGATGGGTACTATGGAAAAATAAAGTACCCGAAAGTTGAAATTATGCACATAACGTGGTCCCATAAAGAAAATTTAAGTTATGGATTCAAATCCTACAAGACGTGTAGGTATTTATATCACGTTACGTAAATTTAATGTGATTTATTTTATAAATTTCATAAGTTATATATATTGATTTATCGGTTAAATTAATATATTAATATTCAGTTTCTCAATTTATTAAAATATTAATGTAACTATATAATTAATTTTTTTAAAAATTAAATAGAAAATATAAGCACACACTTTTGTAAATAATGTGTGTAGTGAAGAAGTAAGAAAGAGGGCAGAGAAAGTCAACACAAAAAGACTGCGTTGTTGGGTTAGTGGATGTTGTTTGACTGTTATCATTAGGTTGGAAATTAAACCATGCAACAATTTGAACAAACTCTGCGTGCAACTGTGTTTTTTGGATTCTCATACGCCTTGTAATTTTATCAGAATTTTATGATTTTGTCCTGAAAAGATGTATTTTTAAAAAGAAGAGATCTTGGGTCAATAAAATTTAACTTAATTAGCGAAATTGATGCCTCATGACGTTAGAAGTAATGGGTTTGAACTCCGTTTTATGCGTGGAATATTGTTTCTACTGAATAATATGTGTATTGTTTCTAGTGAATAGTAGGTGGTTTTTTTATCCTAATAGTATGCGCTGGTTTGGTTTAATGTATTTGATATTATTGATCATAGTATGACTGTTGTATTTGATTTGTTAGATATCTGACATAAATAATTGCAATCTATTTATTTCAATTAATAATAATTCATCGTCTTACCTCAAAAAAAAAATCATAAAACTTATAAACCATACAAACTCCTCGTCTTTACAACTTTCAGGACATCTCCGTACGTCAGATTCACTTTTAAATACATGTTATTGTTTTGTTTGTGTCTCACTGTGTGTATGTATATGTATATATAGAGAGAGAGAGAGAAGGAGAGGGAGCAGACTTTCCATTCAAAAAGTAGTCTTCTTGTTCTCACTGATTCCATCTTCAGAATAATATATATTTTCTTAAATTAATATATAATTACAAGGATGGAATAATTTATGGTGGGATTTGAAATTAAATTATAATTATATACCTAATCTTATAGAAAATAGTGCCTATTATTCCTTCTTGCCTTTTTCAGTTTATAAATATTTTACTTAGCTACGTACATTGCAAAGTGTGAGACTAAAGTAGTTGGGATTAAAATCAAAATTTTGAAAGATATGGGACTAAAAGAAAAATAATATATTTTATTGGATAAAAAATGTAACTAATTTTTTCCTTTTATATCACTACTACAAGGAGTTCAAAATATACCATACAAATTTTATTTAATTACACTAGATGAATTATAACATTTAACTACGGTTAATTGTCTGTATTATTAATAAATAGCCGTAACAAATAGTTATTGACCACAACTACGCAGCGGTTGTTGATCACAAATCGCATGGAAAATATTTTTTTTCATGACAAAAAAGCTAGTTTTTTACGTTGGTTTTATTTAACCGTAGTTAATAGTAGTCATTTGCCATGATTTTTAGCCATAACCGTTAATATTACAGCTAATAGTAATTTTTTTCTAGTGTTTACACTTTATATAAATGTCTTTATACATGTATACGTGTATAAATTAATCGCATATAAGATGCAATAGAATGTGAAATAGAAAATTTATTCCGGCCCACACTAGGCCAAAAAATTCATAATCTTTCTAATTCAAATGTTCACACTTATATATATAATAAACTCATTTTTTTTGCAATATCTTGGAATTTAATTATGTATAGTACTTATATAGGATACTTAAATTAAGTGAATTATTTAAAATTCTTCAAGAGTACAAAGTCAATGAGTTAGTGCAACATTAATAGATTAAAAATCCATTTCTAATATAAAAATGGTTTTTCAACTTCTAAAATGTACTATATATTTTTTATTTAATTCTTCTGACCCAACCAAGTCTTATCTCTGCTTGTAGAAAAGTTAGCATAAATTAATATAACAGACTAATCAATTTAAATTATAATTAAAATGATGGTTGGTTCTTGTATGCATGTAATATTTTTAATCATAAGGAGGTTGAGGTGTACATACATATTTTTTATTTAAAAGTTTCAGATTGAAATGTATATAAAGTCAAAATTTTCAGGTATATCATGATTTGCTTGATAATATATTTTTAATTAATTACTTGAATTCTTTTCAACTTTCGTTTGGCTTGCATTTAAGTTGTATATTTTTTTAAGTCACGCCTTGAGCCGGGGAGCCCGACGGACGTGAATTTTGTCTCTCAAAACCCATTAAATAGGACCATTAGGTCTTAAAATTTGGTGATGAACAACTCGTTAATAAGATATATATTTAATGGATGCATATTGATTTTTTGACCAAATCTTAATGGTACTCTTTTTTAAAAGTAAAAGAGGTGAACTATTATTTTTTAAGTATGTCAATTATAATTATTAATATCAAATATCTAACAATAATCGATAACTATAACAATCATGTACTAATTATCACATATTGTATGATTATATTTAATTAACAATTACTATTAAAGTAGAATGACAACTACTATTAAAGTATAATAACATCCCACACATTGGTGGAATTCGAATCCATGATCATATAGTCATGTGGCGTTAGCTTCGTCAATTGAGCTATGCCTCATTGGCCTTGTCACTCACAAAAAAGATACGGGATTTATAACAGCTATTTTCTGAAGGCCACAAGGCCATTTTGATACAGACGATTTTTGGCACAAATTTGTAATGGATAAATTATGCTGACACCATGTCAATAATAATATAAATTTCGCTAAGTTGTAAAGGCCAAAGCCTTTACATGGCCGTTACAACATGAATATATTACAAAAGCCATTACATCACAACGAACGTTACAATTTGTCACAGTTTCTGTAATTGCTTATTAATTTAGGGACGACCAACATTTCTTATAATGTCAGCTATTATAAACAATGTGCTACAAAGTTTTAAAATAGAAAGACCGTTACAAAACACGTTAATTATTTGAGATCATTATTATTTTTATATGATTTTTGGCACGGTTAGTTAATTTTGCAACGACCAATAAAAAAAATGAGGAGTTATTACAATAACCACGTGAAATACAGTGAGAAAAGCTATGTTTGTTTGGTCTTACAAAAATCGTGGGAAAATGGACTATTTTTTTTTTATCTAAGTGTATTACAAAAACCTTTCAAAATGCGGACATTATAATGATTACTTTTTGTAATGGCTATATTTCAACAGCTATATGTTTCGTTCCAAAGGCCGGTATAAAATATCTTATATATATTTGTGTTGCAAGTTATTTTTATTTCATTTTATTTGTTGTAGAATTACTTATTAACCACACACACTCTCAATATCTCTTGGATTTTCGTGTATATACACTTGATAACATACATTGCTTAATTTTTGGACCATCAACAGCTGATTTCTTGAGTTGGTTGACCAAGTAATAACTAATTTAAGCCGTTTGTATTAATTAAATTAATTATAGTTTAATTATTTTAGTTTTATAATTTTTTGGTCTTATATGTTATGTATTCTTAATTAGTGTAATGTAATATTTACAAATTTATAGATTAAATTATATAATTAGAAATACTTGTGAATATGCAGTGATATATATCATACTATGACAACTAAGGAGATGAATGTATCATAAGAACCTCTCAGGAAGGTAGGTCTTACACTGAAGTTTGAGGATGAGGTTAAACTTTCATAAAATAGGCCAAGTGTCAGCGTGGACATATGGATGGAGACAAAATTATGTGCCCTTGTCGAAAATGCAAAAACACAAAGTTCAAAACACCCAGCGATATAAGTTATCACTTGTGAATGCAAATGTTTATGCCAAAATATTATAATTGGATTTCTCATGACGAGGAGAGGGTGCATGATTACTTTGATGCTGTGGCTGCCCCTCCAGTGCCGAAGAAGCAAAACCTAGGTCCTCATGAGGAGGGTAATTGTTTAAACTAGGATGATGAACAATAGATAAATTGGGCGTAGAGGATGGTTTTTTATGCAGTCGGACCGAGTTATTTTCTTTTTCTCACGATGGTGTGCCTGATGATGGTACAAGATTCTGCCTTATTGATGCCGACCCTAGTTTATATTATTATGGGGTGGTCCCTATGATTATGTTTTAGGGTTGGCAGCCGTTTTTATAATGTAGTGCATGTTGTTTACCAGCCATTATGGAACGGTTGCACTTAATCTCAATTGACATCTGTTGCTGAGTTGGTGGATACTAAGGCAGACGACCATATTTCTGAGATCAAATGATCGAATATTAGTAGGCTGATAAAATATTGCCCCCAGTCACACCCTACCGAGAAATTACTACAATATGAAAAAGTTGATAAAGAATTTGGGTTTACCCATTGAGAAGATTGATGCGTGTAAGAATGACTGTATGTTGTACTGGAAGAACGACGTCGATTTGGAATATTGCAAGTTTTGTGGAGACGCTATGTACAAACCGGCCCAAGAGCGAGAACCCCACCAGAAGAAGTCCTCGTATGCGATCATTAGGTACCTGCCGCTTACTCCCCATCTGCAGACGTTGTATACTTTGAGAGCAACTGTGAAGCACATGACGTGGCATGCCACACATTAGACGGAGTAGGCTCCATGTGTCATCCTTCCGATACAGAGACATGGAAGCATTTTGATCAGGTGTATCCCTATTTTGCTAAAGAGCACGGAATGTTCGGCTGCGCTTTTGTAATGTTTATAATTTTTTTCATATTTTCTATAATTTTTTCATAAATTTATGTAATTTTAAAAAATTCTAATAAATTACTGTAATTTTAAAAATATTTAATCATTTTCTATAAGTTTTAATTTTTTTTCGTAATCTTCTGTTTTTTTTTTAAATTTCTGTAATTTTTATAAATTATTTTCATACTTTTTGTAATTTTTTCATATATTTCTGTATTTTAAAAAATTCTAATAAATTTCTGTAATTTTAAAAAAATTTAATCATTTTCTGTAATTTTTAATTTTTTTTCGTAATTTTATGTTTTTTTTTAAAAATTTTCTGTAAATTTTCAGTGATTATAAAAAAAAAATTCGTAAAGAAAAATTATGTTATGTAATTTCTACAACTATAAATTTCTGTAATTTCTACAATTATAAATTTATGTAGTTTCTGAAACTACATTAGAAAAATGGACCTTCATGTAATTAGGAAAAATTACCTTCATGTAATTTTAGGTAAAATTTAGACCTTAATGCAATTTTTAGGAAAAAGTTGGACCTGAATGCAATTTTTAGGAAAATTATGCATTTTAAGAAAAAATGGACCTTAATGTAATTTTAGACAATATTTGGACATTTATGCTATTTTTAGAAAAAAAAATGGACCTTACTATATTTTAGATAAAATTTGACCTTAATGCAATTTTTAAGAAAAATTATGCATTTTAGGAAAAAGATTGGACTTTAAAGTAATTTTAGACAAAATTTGGACCTTCATGCAATATTTAGCAAAATTTAAATGATTTTTAAAAAGAAGGCACAACTCGAACGCCCCCATCAAACAGATGGAGGTGTTCGAGAAGTGGTACAAAAAGGAGGCAGTCCAAGTGCAATAGAGGTCACGGTAAGTATAAAAAATAATTTAACTTTTGAATTTAAAATTAGTATTTTTAAAATCTAATCATTTAATCTGTTCGTAGGAACTATTCCTAAGGATGATGGATGAATGCTAGAACCAACAAAACAGTGATCAAGACCTCATTGTCCTCTCAAGGCTAGGTGGCCTCCAATAAGCAACAGGTGTGGCAGATTTGAATTATATTTATATATATTTTAAACTCAGTATTCGGTTAGGTTCGGTTAATTTGCATAAAAAATTCAAACCGAATTGAATAATCGAAATCTAAAAAACTAACCAAAATCAAATCGAATTTTTGATTTAGTCGGTTTTTGTTCGGTTAATCGAAAATTGCACACTCTTACTAGATCGATTGATAAATAATAATCAATTGAATTGAGTACATAAACCTATGGGTCCAAATTGAGTACATAAACCTATGGGTATTGATGAGTAGAAATCCTATCCAAACCCAATTTATATTTTTTTATGGGTCTGGGTCTAAAAATATTGAATGGATCCGGCTTGGTTATCTGAATTAAGTTATGGGTTTGGGTAGGATCTTACCCTACCCATTGACACCCTTAAATCTTGCATTTTGGATAATTATACATACAACTATTAGAAAGGTCAATATCATTGGGGTGTTGGAGTAATTTGTATAAATAAATTATAAATCAGAGTGTGTAAAAATAATTATCCGATAACTAAAAAAAATAACAAAGGAGTTTGAGTAGTGGGAGTGTGGGGGGATTCACATGGTTTGCCGACATGCACATATATACATATTATAAGGTTTAGACTCATCACAAAACACTGCTACTTTTTGAAGATTGAAAGGTGTTAAAAGTTAGAATTTAGTTAAGTACGTCAAAGTGATGAAATATTCGAAGGTTGTAAGATTATGAATTCAACACTGTCTGCATGTAAAAGATCTCATCTCTTTGTGTTTTGACATATATATAAAAGTCATGTGGATAGAAGAAGGGGTTGGGATTGGATTCAATTGCCCACCAACATTAATGTCACATTTTTAACAGACAAAGAGATCATCTGAACATCCCACCATCATCAAAAAGCAGTTTGAATTTCTCTTCTTCTTAATTCTTTATTCTAAATTATGTTTCATTTTTTCAGATGATATAATTTACTTTTTTGTGATATGAGAAATAAGTAAAAAAACTCCTGTAAAAAATAAAATAGTAAATTACCCCCTGTGTTTTAGAAAATGAAGCAAATTATCCCCTATCTAAAGTCTAAACCATTGATCCGGGGTAGTTTGTTTCATTTTTTGAAATACAAGGGATTAATTTGCTAAAACTCTTATTTCACAAGGACTATTTGTCCATTTCACATATCAAGAGGGGTAAATCACATTTATTTTTTGATTAATTATATAACAAGTACAATACACTTGCAATGTAATTGGTGTATAATTCAGAAAAAATGATCAATTACATGGCAGGTGTATCACACTAATTGCTCTGTAATTGATTTAAATCAGTCAAACCTGATTTGGGTAAGAATTTTCCTTGAAAGAAATAATCGAAAAGTAATGAAATATAACGTGGAACAAATGATATGAAGTGCTACCTTAAACGTGAAGATGTCAATGTATATAAGAAATACAACTTTTTGTTATGATTAATCAATATGGTCAAAAAGTAAAAAATAATAACAAATACTAATTCACCACGACTACATAATAATAATTAATTATTTTTGTAAGCAAGATCAAAATATTAGTCCTAATTAAAAAATCATGATAAGTATTCTGACATAGCTAAAATTATAAAACAATATTGATTAACTGTGATTGAACCTTTACTTTTTGATTTATTTTATTTAACCACGATAAATAATAATTCATTTAATCACCATGCTTTTTAAGCTATCGTTATTTATAACGTGGGAAATAATTCGCTCTTTTAGCAATGAGTCCTGCAAAATTATTATGCTGGTCGGATTTAAAATATTTTTCTTAATATCAATTAGTTAACAAGTCAAATATATATATATATTGGGTGAATAGCAATTTACCTTTTCTGTGATATTAAAAATGAGCACATTACTCCCTTATGAAAAAAATATAGTAATTTCCCTCCTGTATTATCTGAAATGAAACAATTTACCTCCTTATACAGGGAGGTAAATTGCTTCATTTTAAAAATCACAGAGGGATAAATTATTGTATATTAAAAAATATAGGGAGGTAAATCGCTATTTATTTTTTTCATAAGGAGCTCATTTTCGATATCACAAGGAAGTTACTTGCATTTTTTCCTATATATATTTGACTTAGAGAAAAATAAATTAATTAGTTCTCATACATACTCCACAAGAACTTTCCAAAGGTAAATTAATACTTATGTCTCTTGCAATAAATGATAAATGACAAATGTTACAAACATGTGAAAAATAGATGCTAATAATTAGGACATTTTTATTACATGAGAGTGTGCATGCGTAGGAATGCTTCTTTTCGGACAAACATATATATGTATGTATGTTTGTTCTGATTTGATCTTCTGAATCAGGACAAAAATGTTGGACAATTATGCATAATTTTCAGTTCATCTGTATATGAATTATTTCCCTTTCTTTGATCTATATTTTCCCACCTACCTAATCATGATTTAAGTACCGTCCATGGTTAATATTATTAAGATTTAATTGTATTTTTAGTCCTATAATTATATATAGTTTTTTTTTAAATTTTAATTCTATGATTTGTTAGGGTTGTAAATTAATTCTTCACAGTTTTTAATTTTGCTATCTCATAACAAGTTTGTCCAAAATATTCAAAAGTTAGCTGGAAAATATATATTGTGTGCGCTGGTTAAAAATTGAAAAAAATACATCTTATTGGTTGAATTATGATGATGTGGCAAGTGGTGGCTGATGTGAAAAAATTGTGATGTGGCATAAGTTGCCACGTCATACCTATTTGCCGCATCATCAAATATCGACCAATAACATGTGTTTTCTCAATGTTCAACTGACACATGCAAATTTCTGGTCAACTTTGAAAACTTCAACACAATTTGTCCTGAAATCACTAAATAAGAAAATGGACTATCTTACAACTCTAACAAAATTACAGAAATTAAGTGCCAAATAACTGTAATTACGGGACTAAAATTACCACTAAACGTATTATTAATTAGGACGAAAACATTGGAATTATTTCACTTAAAATAACTGATTCAATCAATATTATTCAAAGCGATTAATCATGATACACAAAGAAGTAAATATAAAATAAACATCAGCCCAAACACCTGGTCAAAAATCAAAGTTTGATAAGGAAATAATTATACGAAACAAGAATTAATTGTCTTGAAATGACAGCATTAGGTCACCCAAAAGATGCAAAATGCAAGAATTCCTAGTCCCGAATGACCCTTTTTCCTCCCTCTTCTTTTAACCTCTCTTTTCCTTTGGAAAAGTAGGAGGGAGAGGTCCAAATCTCCCCTTGTCTATGTCTAATACACAAACCTCAACACATCAAATCTTCCTCTTAATTTAGTACATCATGAGTACAAAAACCATTATTTCTTGGTAAGATTCTTTCTTCTAAGTATATATATATGTCAATTCTTGACAACCTTAACTGGATCAAACATCATGTCCAGAGGGGCTCCCAAGCCACTCCAAGAATACTTTCATCGAAAAAAAACGTCGTGTTCTCATGAACTGAAGGTAGTGTTTGCGGCTGGCGATCAGTTTCTGCGGCCACTTGCTTGCCAATCAACTCAAACAAATTGGCGTTCTGGCATTGCATGTTCAGGATCTCAGCTTGAGCCTTGGCCAGTTCAGCTTGGAGCTCACTGATCTGGTATTGAAGCTGGCAAATCGCACCGGCACAGCCGTAGACCGGATCCCTCAGCCTAGCGTTGGCTTCATACACCATGCTGTTCACAGCATCTGCTCTTTGAGCCTCAGGAAGTTCCTGAAAAACAAATATATATTTATATTGGAAACTTGAATAATCTAATTATTTCTATATATATGCAATGTGATCAGCTAGATGATCGATCGATCTTTTAAGTTTTGACAAGTAAATTGTGAGAAAATATTTAGATTATATATAAACCAAAATCATGATCGCTCAAGATTATGGTGTAAATCATGTATGGAAACAATTTTTTTTTTTTGGGAATTTTTAGAGGATGATGAGATAGATAATTTGACTTGTACAAAAGGTTATTTTAAAAATTTTAAAAGAATTTGAACAATTATTTCATGAATACATATACATATATATATATATACACACACGTGTGTTCTTTGTTCATACCTTATATTTTTTCTTCGTGATATTATAAAATTTAATTGTATTTTTAGTTTTATAACTTGTTAGAGTCGTAATATGGTCCGTAATTCACCTTTTTTAATATTGTCATTTTAAGGACAAAATTGGCCGGGAATTTCACAGCATCTGAAAAGTGATATTATAATTATTGTAGCCAATTTTATTCTAACGTCACGAAATTCAAAAGGGTGAAGAATTATTTTACAGCCCGACTAAAGTGTCAAATAAATATAATTATAGGACCAAAAGTATATTAATTAAGCCTATTGTGTATATTTGTCTCTTTCTTAAAAAAAGATAGAGTTGAATTAGAGTTTGAACATCAAATTTGGGTCATTTTAATTAGGTGCCCTACTCTTATTGACCTTTAGACATGTCCCTTTCCAATTTGAAGAGTGATCAATTAATCTTCATATACACAATACAATACATATATAAATACAAGAAACTTTTATTATTATTATTATTATAATAATAATAATAATAAGAGTAGGAAAATATTGAGGTCAAACTAAAATATGTTGAAAATAAACCATATTCGAAATTTCCATCTCTTTATTGGTAGCTACAATGATAAAACAAAGACTTGCTTAGTGGATCATGAAAGATCTTCCACTTCATATATATATAGAAATAATATAAAGTTTATTTTACTTTCTTTTATTCCCTCATTTATTCCATATCTCTATGTTATATGACTTGACATAAAGATTCAAATGAAATAAAAATAAAAATAAAACTTTTGATTTTACACTTAAAAATAATGATTCAAAAATTAATAACATCACATCATTACTTTACCTTAAAATTCATTGTAAGAAATAAAATTTTTGAGCCCTTTTGAAATGTTTTATGATTAAATTAAAATCATCGGAAATTAATTCAATATATAAACGCGTATATTGATGACATCACCATATAAATATACTGCAGTTCACTAGCAGCATAGATAAAGCCTTTTTTGACCCTTAAATAGAAAAAAAATAAAGTGAAGAAATTGTAACACAGATGCTACTGGTATGTTTGGATTTGTATTTTGAGGTAATTTAAAATATTTTAAAATAAGTAGTATAAGTTTAATTTTGTGATTTAAGAAATAAAAAACACTATTTATTATCAAATAATGTCTCTTTTATATTATATATAAATATAAGTGTATATATATTATATATAAAAAATTAAAAAATAAGAAAACACACAGATAAGGCGTAAAAAACATAGAAAAACAAATATTGGGTAAAGATCCTTAAGTACGTTTTATACATTGTTGGTGCATTAGGTCAAAGGGATAAGGGGCAAGAAATTTGATAATGTTATTATTACCTGCAACAACTTGATAATGTTGCTTGCTCCGAAAACCCGGTGGGCGATGGTGAATTTGAGTGGTTCTGTGGGCGGAAAGTAAGGGGCCAAGACGCATTTCTCGGCGCAGCGGCGGCGGAGGATCTTGCAGGCGGCGCATGGGCTGAGAATCACCGGTGGAGAGGAGGGTGGTGAAGATGATGAGGTGGGAGACACGGCGGAGGGAGAAGGTTCCGCCGTGGCGATAGCGGTGGTGTTTTCGCTGTATTCCATTGGGGTGGGGTGGGTTGGGTTCTTGGTTATGTGGTGGTGTGCTTACACTGCGGGGCAGAGTAGCTGGTATTTATAGACGAAGGAAAAATCCCGCCAGGGGGTGGAAGGAGAATCTCATCATGTCAAGCTTACGTCATTGATCACTTGGATGACGCACCAGTGTGAATTCAGAGTTTTTAGATTTTTATTATTATAATGACAAGACATCTCCTATTATATGTGCATGTATGCATGTCATGTGAATTGGGATTCACATTTATGTTTCAAAAATGAAATTCACACCTATTTATTTATTCTAAAAAAAGATTATATATATATAATATAGAAAATAAAATAATTTAGGGTGAATAGTAATTTATCCCTATGATATCGAAAATGAGCATATTATCCCATATGAAAAAAAATATAGCAATTTACCCCTTTATATTTTTTAAAATGAAGCAATTCACTTCCTTATATAGGGAGGTAATTACTTCATTTTGAAAAACCTAGAGAGGTAAATTGTTGTATTTTAAAAAATACAGGGAGATAAATTGCTATTTATTTTTTCATTGGGAGTAATTTGCTCATTTGCAATATCACAAGAGGGTTGCCTGTATTTTTCCCAAATAATTTATAATAGATAGTATAAAATATTTGACGACGATAGGATTTTACGTGCCACGATATAGATTTTAATTTGAATTAGTTCAAAATATTAATTAGAAAGCTAATCACATTTATCGTGAAATAGTATACAACAAAAGTAATGTTTCACATGGCATAATTAATTCAATTTAGAGAAAAAAAAAATTAACTTGACGAGCAACCACTCATCCGCACTAAAATAATTGAATACATTTTCATCTCATTTTATATGTATAAATTTAAGTCAAAATTTTTAACTCCATACTCAATATTTGGAGTCGAGCAACATCATAAACGTCGAAGGACCAACTGAGTATATTAAGATTTAGGGATCAACACATGGATTTGCACTCCAAGCTTAGGTCAGTAATGATTTTTTAGAAGAATTTAGCAAGAACTTATATGGAGAAGGTGCGGAGTGCTATTAAAATGAGATAATATGATAGGTAAGTGAACTAAGTAAGCTGAAATAAGTATACTCAAACATTTAGAGGGAAGTTAGCTATTTGTCCGAACCGAACTTAGCCTTGTCCCAAAATTTCAGTTGATATGTTTATTTCTTGCTAATGTGTCATTTGTCCGACGTGTCATTCTAAAATAGAAAGTAATATTGACGTGTTAATTAAGTTGGTTGGGCTATCAGCGGACTGAAAGTGGGCTTGAAATCACTTAGTTTCATCAGCAGATTTTAATTGAACCGAGAGATGATATTTTGTTTTCTTGAATTTCGTGCCCGTTCATCTATCGATTTTACCTTAATTGAGCTTGGAATTTTTAGTGATGAAATGAGTTGGATGACTCCATTATGTTATGGAAAATTGATACCTATGATGAGACATATTATTATAGGGAGAAATGTAAGCAACTTTCTTGTGATATTGTAAATGAGCAAATTATCCCCGTATGAAAAAATAAATAGCGATTTACTTCCCTGTATTTTTTAAAATACAACAATTTATCCCCCTATGATTTTTAAAATGGAGCAATTTACCTTTCTATATAAGGAGGTAAATTGTTTCATTTTAAAAAGTACAAGGGGATAAATTGCTATTTTTTTATAGGGGGTTAATGTGCTCATTTTTAATATCACAGAGGGATAAATTGGTACTCACCCTATTATTATCACTTGCAATTAGGGTTCGGTAGATCAAGGCTAAAATTTACACCTACGCAAGGCCAGGTTTGAGGATTGAGGCTCTAGCTAAACAGATAGGGGCAGGTTCGAATTTTAACTTTATGAACTCAATCGAGTTAGGATAAATCTAAAATCATATTATTATTTAAAAATTTTAATTCCTATTCGATAGATATATTTGCAAAAATAAATTTACATCTTAAATATAATAATACTTGATGGATACTTATAAATAATCGACCTATTTTTCTTCAAAAAAATATTAGTTACTAAAAAGAAAAAAATAATAAGATTTTAGCTGTCGAGTCCAACCACATGTTAAAGTGGAACAGGGTTTGACTGCTAGTGTGGACTGGGATACAGGTAAAGTCAGACACGATAAAATTTGTGTTTTTTTTATTTTTATTCTCTAAATTTTTTGCATTCACCCACATAATACACGCACATACATTCAAGATTCGAATACGAGACTTTCGACAGAAAACTTGTGTATCCGAACTATTGAACTGTCCTTGGGATGAAATTTATGTTTTGTAAATAATAAGCCTTTTGGATCTTGACTTCGACCATCTCTGCATATTACTCAATAGTTCAATAAATTAAAATTAATAGTCTCACATAATTATTTAAAAATTAAAAAAAAAAATTCTAAATTGAAGACAGACTCAAACTCAACAGATTGATTGACATTCGGATCTGATCACCCCATAAAAAAAATGAAAAGTGAAAAGGAGATCCATCGTATCTGATAATGTAAAAGGCAAAGGGATTATTTTAGATTATTTAAATAAGTAAAGAAAGGGCCTAAAAAATCAAGATTCAATTGACTTAAAATTAGTCTTTTTCCTAATAATAATAATGATAATAATTAATAGAATTTAGGCATATAATAGAAATTGTTTGATTGACTGATTTGCCATATTTCTAGATTGTTGGAATTAAATTGTCAATCGATATAAAGCAAAACCAGGCCAGACATTGGACAGTCGGAAACGTGGACCAGTTGATGTCTATCCCCCAAAAAGGTTAACATATTCCTATTATTATTTTTTTCTAATGCAACTAACTAACTTTTCTTCCTTTGAATTAAAAAATTGAGTTCAATGCGATTAACGTTTTTATGATATTGTAAATAAATAAATTATTTTATTTTTAAACAAAAATAATTTATTTTCTTGTATTTTTTAAAATGAAGTAATTTAACGTCCTATCAGGGATGTAAATTGCTTAATATTAAAAAATATAAGGAGGTAAATTGCTGCATTTTAAAAAATACATGGGAATAAATTGTTAATTCTTTTTTTTTTTCTTTATATTGGAGTAATTTGCACGTTTACAATATCACATATGGCTAAACTGAATTTTCTCTTAAAAAAATTATTTAAAATCTTACTAAGCCCGTTGTCTGTTAACTCTTCGATTATTCTAAATATTTGTTATGTTTTTTTTTTACTTTGAATCATAGTAATTATTCGTCACCAAAAGTAATTTTTCTTTTATACAAACTAACAATTACTTGTATAGAAATTGCACTTTCATTTAACATTAGAGGCTAAATTACAATTTTTTTTAAGATTTTATATAATTACAAATATTCTTTTGTTGCTGGAGATACGATCAATACTTTTTTATTTTAACGGGCGTCTAACAACTAATCCAATCTGTTAATTTTTATTAAATTTTTATTTATTTTTGTGGTGAAGTGATCAAAATGTCCTCATACTATTATAATTTGTCTCACTTAATTTCTTATAATATTAGTTCATTGATCGAGTCCACGTAATTTTTCATTTTATTGATATAGATGTCCGTAATTATATAATCATCCTTTTTGTCAACATAAAAGAAAATAAAACTGTGTATGTAAAATGGTTTTATATATAGAATAAATGGTAAGAGAAATTTATTTTTCTACTATTATTATTATTATAATTATTATATATATGTGTGTGTGTGTGTGTGTGGATGTAGCTTTCAATTGACTTCAATATTTCCAATAAACATTGGAATGTCTCCAAAACAAAGGAATATTTCACTCTCATTTTGCGTCTTTATGGGACTAATAAAACATTGGAAAAAAGAAGTAAGTGAATTTCATTTCCTATATAGAACATTTTACTTTACACATTCTTATTATAATGTCAATTAGTGGTTAACTAATTTCTATCCTATTTATAATAAAAAATAGAAGTTTTAATTACGTGCAGTTTTTGCATATGATGGGGTTAATATTAAATGATTATTTTTTTAATTATCAATTTAAATTTTTAGATGGAATGATAATTTAATATCTAAGTACATAAAATTACCTTATAAGCCAATAAAATAAAATATTTAAGATTTTATGAATTACAAAAAGAAAGTTATAAAGACTTTATATAAAGCAATTGTATTTTAATTTATACTATTATAAAAGAAAATCTGTAGCTATAATGATTCTTAAATACCAAATTCACTATTTAATTCATTCATCCCTTAAATTTTTTATGCCACTATTTGAATGCTTGTTTAAGTTCATATAGAGACTTAACAAGTTTATAAACTTTATGCTCGTTGCCATGAGCTACAAACCCCTCAGGTTGATCCATATAAATCTCTTCCTCAAGTTCACCATATAAGAAGGTTGTTTTCACATCCATCTGATGAATGGGGAGATTATACACCGAAGCAAGTGCTATAAGCACCTAGATTGTAGTCAATAGAGCTACCGGAGAATAGGTACCGAGATAGTCTATTCCCTCATTTTGTTTAAACCTTTAGCCACCAATCTGGCGTTTAACTTATCTATGGTCCCATTAGGTTTAGTTTCTTCTTAAAGATCCACTTACACCTAATAGTAGTACAACTAGGAGGGAGATCGACTAACACCCACGTTCCATTGGAAACAATAGAGTCCATCTTACATTTGACAACTTCTTTCCACTGCTTGGCTTCTAAAGAAGCCTTAGCATCTTTGAAAGTAATAGGATCATCCTCGATATAATAAGTAACAAAGTCACTTCCAAAATCCTTGACAACCCTAGCTCTCTTACTCCGTCTAGGTTCATCTGACTCCTCATGAGTCTGATTAGTACTACTAGGACTAACCCCCACATTTGACATCTTTTCCACATGTTCAGGAATAGATGTGGAGACAAGTGAATCATCAAGCGAAACATTTGAAGGTATTCCTGTTTTCAAAGGAAATACATCTTCTAGAAATATATCATCACGAAATTCGACTATTGTGTTGACCTCAATGCCTGAAATTTCTGATTTAATAACCAGAAACTTTAGGGAATAACTTGTCTCCATATAGCCCAAGAACACAACATCAATAGTCTTAGGATCCAATTTCTTTCGTTTGTGTTCTAGGATTAGCAGTTTTGCTAGGCACCCACACACTCGAAAGTATTTGAAGTTTGGTTTCCTACCTTTTCACAACTCAAAAGGAGTATTCGTATTGTATTTTAGAGGGACTCTATTCAGAATGTGGCAAGCCGTATTCAAAGTCTCCCCCCACAAATATTTTGGTGACCCGGAGGTTAGTAGGAGACTGTTAATCATGTTTTTGAAAGTTCTATTCTTTTGTTCAGCCATTCCATTAGATGAAGGGGAATATGGAGTAGTCTCTTCATGAACAATGCCAAAAGTTTGACAATATTTATTGAATTTACTTGATTCATACTCTCCTCCTCTATCAGATTTTAGTCTTTTAAATTTCTTACCAGTTTGGGTTTCTGCTTCATTTTTAAATAAATAAATGTATCTAAGGCTTCATCCTTATTTTTCATAAGAAACATATAACAATATCTACTGCAATCATCTATAAAGGTGATAAAATATCGTTTGTGGTCCTCGGTCAAAACTCCATGAAACTCACAAATATTAGTGTGAACTAAATCAAGTATTTCTGAATCCCTTTCAACTGATTGATAGGGTTTCCTAACTTGTTTAGCTTCTATACAAACTTGACATTTGTGATTTCGTTCAATATTTTAACTAGGAATTAAATTCAATTTCATCATTCGTTTTATTGAATTAAAATTTAAATGACCCAACCTACTATGCCACAGAGTAGAAGGTTCCACATTTAATATAAGAGAATCATAAACATCAATTTTATTATTTTCAACTCGAACTTTGAACAAGTCATTGTCTAAATAGCCTTTACAGAAAAAATAACAAATTATTGAATTACAACTTTATTAAATTTAAGAGCTAATTCATATCCTTCTCTAACTATTATAGAACTACTAATGATGTTTCTTCTAACAGTGGGTACATGATGAACTGTTTTTAACGACAGAATGCGCCCTGAAGGAAATTTCAAGTCACAAAGAGAGATTTATCAGTACAAACGTGCACAATTTGCTCCAGTGTCAATCAACCAATCATACTGTTTGTAAATAGCCAGGAGTTCGGGTTGTACAGATACATACCCGCCAGTTGCTCCTGAGGTACTAGCACTGTTAGAACCTCCCACAACCATGTTGACAGCTGCCTGCCCAGTCTTGGCTTTTTTATTAAGACAAAACTTGACCCAGTGTCCAACCTGCCCACAGTTCCAGCATGGTTTGTTTGCTTTTGATTTCTTATTTTTGGAGGCATTGCCTTTATTGATGGTTTTCGAGTTCGAGTTACTCTTGTTCACTTTTTGTTTCTCCACTATAAGATTGGCCTTAGGTTGCAAAACATGTGTCTTTTTTTTTTTTTTTCAAACAAACAAAAAAAAAAGATCATATATGGCAAAGTACAAATTTTTCAAAATTGAGATGATAAGTTGATACAAAAAAAATTTTGACGGTAAAGTGTAAAAACAAACATAGTTTAAATGATAAAATATAATTTATCCTAAAAAAGGAATTACATAAAACCCCTATTACAAAATTTAAGAATTTATTTTATCCAAATGGTTTTATAATATTTTTTTGTACAATAAAAGTATATTTTTAAACTAAAATATAGTATCTGAATTATCTATAAACTTTAAAAATATCTTGTAAAGTTATAAACAAATAACGAATAAAATATCTTTTATAGGTAAAAATTATTGACAAACAATTCATCATGCATAATTATTTTATTATATTGGAATGAGAATGTTGTGAAAAGACACATAAAAATTAATTGCCAACCCTCATCAATTAATAATGCTTAATTAATTAATTAATTAATAAATGGACTAAAAAAGAATAACACGTGGCGGAGTTTGCCGTCCGTTGCCGGTTCTCCGGTGCCGACTTTTCATCGCTGAAAGCAACGGGTGGTGCAGGCACGAATGAGACAAAGCGCGTTTTAGAAACTAACAATTATTACGTGTCATTGGATGATAAGGTAGTTACGGAGCCGCTGGGGCTCGTGCCTAGCAAGAATGCGACTCTCTGTTTGAAGTCTCCATAACATTGAAATTGCTCTTTGTTTGTCTCCTTTTTTTCCTCCTAAAATGATTACTTTTTTCTTTACTTAAATTTTCAATTTGCATTGAAAAAATTGGTCAATTGTGGTTGGGATGGAGTTTGGAAATTTGTTGGATAAGTGGGCTTCCTTTTCTTCTTTGCCCTCCATATTTATTTATTTATTATTAATTTTTTTTTCAAATCAAATATTTATTTATATTATTGGAAACTGATACTGCAAGCCCCCATTTTATTATTATTATTACGGGAAAAATACAAGCAACCCCCTTGTGATATCGCAAATGAACAAATTATCCCCTTATGAAAAAATAAATAATGATTTACCTCCCTATATTTTTTAAAATACGACAAATTTATTCCCCTATGATTTTTAAAATGAAGCAATTTACCTCCATGTATAAGAAGGTAAATAAATTGCTTCATTTTAAAAAGTATAGGGAAGTAAATTACTATATTTTTTTCATAGGAGGATAATGTGCTCATTTTCAATATCACAGGGAGTAAATTGCTATTCACCCTTATTATTACCAGATTTATTTCCGATGGTGGCCCATAGTCTTTTGATTTAGGGCTTGGAAAATTGTTAAAAAAGAATTAATGTACATCACGTATATATATATATATATATATATATATTAAATATATATCTCGGCATACAAGATTAGACAATTTGGATTGCCTCTCGAGGCCTAAGTAAGAAACCACACATGGAGAAAAAGTGAGTTTATCTTGACTAAATATAGTTAAAATTCACTTTCAATCTCATTGGATTCCATAATATTTGGAATTATTAGACATCTTGATTAGGGTAGAAAGTATGTTTTTTATTTGAAATTGTTATATTGTGGATTATGTCATAATAATTACACACTTTTTGCTTTATGTATTACATTTTGCCCCCTTACAAGTACAAAACTGTTGTTAGATTATCTCTGTCAACAAATTATACAAATTAATAAATAATGGAAAGAATTGAAAATTTATATAAATTTTTGGAGAGAATTGCACTTTTAGTCCTCAAACTATACAACTAGTTCACTTTTGGTATTTGCACAAGCAAGAATGCTTTCATTTTTGCCTCTGCAATGCCTAAAAAGAGCAAAAATGAGTATTTTCTTCCTAAAAATCTTGTAGAGCACCACTTTTCAAGTGAAAAACACTAGTTATTTTTCCCCCCAAGTAGCCTCACATCACATGTTTGACACGTGCATGAGGGCTTCCGTTATATTTGATTGAAAGATGATGGAAAGGACTGATTCCGTAAAAAAAATGCACGTGTCATCTTTCAGTGTATGTGAGGCTATACAACTAGCACCCTTGACCGTTTAAGGACTAAAAGTGAATTACTAGTACAACTTGAGGATTGAAATCTAACTCTCCCTAATTTTTGTTTTATGCCAGTATTTTTCATCCAAATTCTAACGAAAGGGTTACATTTATAAATAGAGAATTTTTAAAAAGATTGAATGCAAGTAGTGTAATTTTCAAAGTTTTTTTGAGGGAGGGTGTGATTTTATATTGGGAAAAGTATTATTTCAGTCCGCTAAGTATGCCTAATTTTAATTTTAGTCTGATAACTATGTCCATTTTTGTTTAGATCCAGTAGCTTACTTTTAGTCATCTGGCAGATTTTCAGACAATTTTACCCCTATGCAACTTTTGAAATGCAGTTTTAGTCCATATGCACTCATAGGGGTAAAATTGTCCTAAAAATCTGCCAGAAGACTAAAAGTAAACAATTTCGTAAGTTACTGGACCTAAACAAAAATGAATATAAGTATCGAACTAAAATTAAAATTACGGCATACTTAGCGGACTAAAATAATACTTTTTCCTTTTATATTTTTAGAAAAGTCTCAATATAATTAATCCTAAAAATAATCATCACTTCTAGAATGATGGTTTTGGTAAGAGTGTGATTTTTCTTAATTGAATTTTGATACGTAGCATAGGCATGACTTTGGTACAGCATGCATGAAGGAATTAAATGATAAGACCAGTCATTGCAATCAACGTCGTAGACATCAAACAAGTAGTGACAAAATGCAAACCTCATAAATTGGAACAACCACAATGTGTAATGATGATTATTTCCTTAATTAAATCACAAAACCTTTTAATTTCACTTCCCTCTACATCTCTTTGTTTCTCTGTTTTAATCAGTTGGAAAAAAGTTTGGTCAATTATTAAGAAAAAAGTGGCACTCCATTTCATTTTTCCTCAAAAAGCATTGATACTGTCCCATTTGTGGCTGCTATTAGCATAACGGGTGCTATATTTAACTAAGGACAATTATTTGGATCCAGTTCGGTCAAATGTAAAAAAAAAAATCACATGTAAGTTATGTGATCGTTACTTTTTCAAAATAAAGAAAACACCACATAACTTGTACATTTTTCTTTGGGGGGGTGGGGGGGAATTAGTTTTCTAAATAAAATTGGTATAAAGGATGAAAGTGAGAATTTTTTAAAATTATCAAACTATTTTAAAAAATCCCATAAATAACAAGATCAGATTTATACGAAATTTAGTTATGGAACGAAAAATATCATTTTTTCACCAAACTCTCATTATCCTTAAATACCCAAATATTTCTGATCGGAAATGATGAGTACCGTTGACGAAATTAACTCGACCCAATGAGATATTAATCACGTTTATTAAGGTGCATGCTCTCTCTCTCTCTCTCTCCATTAATGCTTTGTGGGATCCATTACTTAGATTTGTAAACTCCAAGCACCATATTTAGCTTTGTAAGAAACAATCAGTAGTTACATTTATTGTCCGAAGGGAATTCTCCATGCATGATTTCGATTGAAAATTTATCCACAGTTAGAATTAATTATACGACTGTATTAATTTTATCATTAATTAATAAAATAATAAAGTTTGAAATAGATTATAAATCTCCTCAAAAAACCCATAAACTCAGCTGAGGCGTCAGTTGTTACTTTTCCTTAATCACATAAAAAATAAAGAGGATCCGACACCTTAAAATACTGTTATTATAGTTGTCTAGTGGAGAACTAGCAAATAGTTTCAGGCATTCAGAGTGTGAATGTTGAAAAAGATACCGATTGTCTTCTTTTACCGAACGTAGAATCATTGCATCAGATAGGAGGTTAGATCTATTCGTTGAGGTCAGATCCGCTCATGGTATAAGGCATACCAAAAGGAAGAAGTCAACAAAGTTAGTATTCCGCTACCCATATTAGTATGGGAGATTTCTAACCCAAAGCAGATTCGGTGGGATTTGAACCAACTGTATGACAAGTGTAATATACTTGCCATGTAGAAGGTGTACAGTTTAAGAAAAATGACAAATCACATGACAAATATCTTACACTTACTCTGTAATTGATTTGGTATTAGAAAAAGTATAATTTTTCGCTACGATTAATTATTATAGCCATCGTTGCAAATACAAAACAACTACGGCTTCGAAATGGTCATTACCCGTTGTTTCTGCAGGTGTGGCAAAATATTAGTCATGACCTAAACTATGAAAAATATTTTGGCTATAGCTAAAAATTATGGCACCCCCGCCACGGCACAGACAACTTCTTTAAAATATATGTATATAGGCTAAAAACCCATATCGAATATTGATTAATCATAGTAAAAGATTAAAGTTTTTGCTTTGGTTTTATTTAACATTGGTTAATATTATTGGTTTACCATGATTTTTAAGTTGTGGTCATTTATATTGTAGTGAAAACTCAATTTTTTTTTGTAGTACGATTGGATCAAATTTGACTTAAATAAAAAAAATTTCAAAATTATATATTTGAAGTGCACATTTATGTTGAAATTCGTCGACATTCCGCAATGATTTCGAGCTAAAGAAAGGATTAACTGCGTAGAACTTTATAGAAAAAAATTGTGAAGCAATTTTTTCAACATGGATCGTACATGAATATTATTTGCAATATGCAATTTAATTTTAATTAATAATTAATTTAATTTAAATTACTAGAATTTCAAAACCATGTTATGTCATTCCTCAAAACTATCGACACGTATATTACATACTTTCAAGGCTGGATGCCATTTTCTCACTCATATATTTAACTAATACATATAAATTAAATTATATATTTGGCACTATGAGTGATGCCTGTCACGATCCAATAATATTATAATAATTGAAGAATTTTCACAAAAATCGTAAAATTATAGAGAGACTAACTTGTAAAATAGAGATTAATATTCTAATGTTTAAGTCAGTAGCCCGTTTATTGAAGAAATAAAAAGAAAATTGAATCAAAGTGAGGATAATGGTTGAAAATGGTGGTAAAGTGATACAATTCATGCCGAGTGCAAAAAATAAACTGAAAATAGTCCAAAAACCAGGAGAGAATAAGAGTAAGAGTGTGATAGCTTGTGTTATCAAAATGATTGCACAAAGAATTCATTTATAGGTGACCTTGGAGTAAGATCCGAAAGGTGGTTACGATGAATCATACACCCTTGTAGAGTTGCAACCTAGTCTTGCCTAGTATGTCTGCCAAATCCTGAAATCTCTTACATGCTGCTAAAAGAGTTACTTTCAGCCGAATTATTTAGAGTTAGTTCAAATCGTTCAGTATGACGTGTCTTAAGGTACCAACGACGTATGTCACGTGTCGTTTCTACTGTATGTTGACTCATCTTGCTGAATTGGGCTCGGTTTTTAGACCTGTCAGGTTAGTACGGATAGAGCATATATACTATGGGCTAAATGCTTTTTTGCTCAGCGACGCTCATTTTCTTAACTTTATAATATAAAATAATACTTTATTTTTTTAATATGTGATATTTAATTTTTAAAAAAGTTATTAAATAAAATTTATGAATCATGGTAAATTCTAAAAAAAAAATCATGTAATTAAAGAAGATTATATTTGATTAAGAAAATAAAAATATAAATTTGAGGGACGAATATTGGAACACGTTTTGAATAACCTCAGAAAGAGCGAACAAGTGAGAGGAAAGGAGCCGAGGAAGCTACTAGAACATGTGCACGTGAATGCAAGCAATGAGGCATTCTTTTCTTGAAGGTAACATCTACGTTTTTGGATATTTTCATGATAAAAAAATAAATAAAATGGAATTTGACACGGATATATATGACTGTTTTAAAACCCGTATCACATTGAAATGGGCATTGGAACTCAAGAGAAACGAACAGTGATTGATGATGTTATGATCTATAATTTTTTTTTTGTCTTATTTTTTTGGAATGGAAATCGTTCCAAATGGTGTTCTAAAATACTTACAATGTCCGTTCCTAAGACCATTCCAAATTTGTAATGACAAACAATTGAAACTCGTTCCTAAGACCATTAACTATTCATTATAAGTTATTAAAATACATAAATTAAATTATTTATTAAATTTTATTAAATATACAAGTTAAATAATTTATTAAAATTTTATTATAAAATTAAAATTAGGAATGGTTTTAGTAATTATAAAAAAATATTAAAAATCTAAACAAAAAATCGTTCCTAATACCAATACTAAAACAGTTTTAAAAACGTGTTCCTAAATAAGATTGATTGATCCTAAAACAGTTACAAAAGACTGTTCCAAAAGATTTGACCGTTCCTAATACTATTTGAAAAATTGACCACCAAACAATTGCATGACCTTCCTAAATATATCACTAATAAAATAAATACAGTTCTAAAATTCAGGCTTCAGTATTACAAAACTATTCAGAAAATAACCCGAATTAAATTATAAAACCGTTTCAAATTTTATCCAATCCGTTTCAATTGAAAAAAAAAGTTTTTATATTAAAATACAACATTAGGAATGGTTACTATCAATGTGTTATAATATCCATTCCAAATTCAAACGGTTTGTCACCAACCGTTCCTAAATATTAATAACGACTTCTATAGTGACGGTTCATAAACTAATTCAAAATCGTTCCAAAATCCGGTCTAAAATGATTTCTTCAATTCGAACCGTGCCAAATGACGGAAAAATCATTCCTAAACCCGCACCAGATCCCGTAGTTTTTTTTTTGTAGTGATAATTCAAATAAATAGGTATCAATATTTAAATTATGTAAATAAATAATGTTATGAAGCAAGTGAAATAATAACTTTTATCATATATTATGTTTCCTAATTGCTTCAATTTAATTTGATGTTCAAAATTGATCATCTAGTATTTTTAGATATTTGGCAAAACACTATAAGAAAATGACTCAGTAATTACAAAAAAATTTAATGTCAAATCAGTATCAAGCTAATTAGCAACAAAATTTTACTTACTAATTATCTCGACGTTAAATTTTTAATTTTTGGTTGCAGTCGAGAAATTTTCTTTTAGTGAAATTTACAAGAGGTGATAGAGGATTTGCATGCCCACGATCTGGTCAAATCCGATCAAACACCCAAAAAGAATTATTCGTCCCCTTGCCGACATGGAGACATCCAAGATAATAACAATTGGATCCATATATATACCGATATATGGTCCTATAAATACCTCCAACGACAAGATTTTGAGGTATGACATCATATATTTGTATAATCTTGTTAAGGTTTTTTGAACTGTAAACATAAATCGAAACCAAATTAATTTAGACATAAGAGAATTTTTGTTAGAAACCTCCCGACAAATCTGACCTTTGCTATTTAACACCCCTAAACCTTAACTCAGGACATGGATTGTTAAGTGAAACCCCGCAACTTCGAACCGGATCACCATTAAAACCTAACTATTGAAAACCTGCACAAGTTAGGACAAGAATTTTCAAACTTTAAAATCAGAATTATCTCAATTTGAACTATTTTATCCAACAAACTTTGAAATAAAAAAGACTTAAGATATATAGGGGTTTTAATACCCAAATTGGATTTGATTGAATCAAATTAATTACAGGACAAGTACAACATACTCGCCATATTATTGATCGCTTTCTCTAAACTGTACATCAATCAAATAATAAATATGTTACACTTATTATATAATTAATTCAAATTCAATCAAACTAGACTTAGATTAAAATTGTCCGAATTTTGAGATGTTTTATTTTTCTAAAATTAAAAAAAGAGCATAGTTGCCAAAGAATAATCAGGAAAAGTTAGGTCAGAATGATGAGCACTTTGGAGACACCAATAACTATATATATATATATATATATATAATAATTAATAATAATAAATAGGGAAGAGAGTGGAATTGGCAGAGCTCCCATTAATAAAAAAAAAGATATTAAGATAAAAATAATTGCCTCAAAATGTTTCTTTCATCAAAATTCAGTCACTCGCACTAAAAGGTAGTTAAGTTTAATCTTCACTGGATCAGATATTACATCCTCATCAATGTCGGAAATTTGAATTGATTACAATCGAATCAGGTTACTTTAACTTAAAAATAAAAAAATTTAATCTGATCGGTTCATCGGGTTACCAATTTTTCCCAAAGCTTAATTTTTATAGGTGTAGTTCGATTTTTTTTTTTGCAACCAATTTTTATAAAAAATTTATAGTGAACACACAATCAATTCTTGATTAAACCACTCGAACATGCTAATCAGATCGAGGTATGTACTGATCCTCAGTCCGTATCACTAGAAGAAAATTTTACCATTGCATGCAATTTTATTGGCGATGGACTAAAGTTGTGATGAATAACTGTTATTAAATATTGTTAATTAAACACAAATCAATGCAATAATTCAGCTATTTTTGCCATGGTTATAAGCCATAACAAATATTCTTGTCATGGCTCTTAGTCATACTAGCAAAAATCACGGCCAACAACCGTTGCATGATCGTGGTCAACAACTATTTATTACGATTATTTATTTTTAATCATGTGAATCACCTATAATTAAATATTTTATTGTTTCTAATGTAATACACTTATATATAGTATAAGAAGTCTACATTTTCAATGAAATCCAAACTTACAATATTCAATAGGAAAAAACCAATGATTCAACTACTGCATATAGTCATATTAATTAGTGGGCATCAAGACTCTATATTTAAAGTTTGAAACCATCCATTTATTTATAGGGCTGGTGCAACAATTTCAAAAGAGTTAGCAATTTTGGGCACTGTTGAAAGTGTTGCCTGAAATAAGGCATGGGCCAACTGGATTGACTGTGGAAGAAGAGGAAATACTTGGTGGTTCAGGGTGTTCAATTACCATCTTGTCTGCTCATCCATCTCCATCTCTTACATTACATGGGCTAGATACATGGAAGAATCGAATGAACTTGGAAAAACATGTATATATAGTAGGGTTTTGTCCAAAATTTCTAGGATAATGAAGTCATGTCCTAATCTTGCCACATGCAAGCAGTTAAGATCGATAGTGACTCCATCACCAAGTTTAATGATGGAGCGGAAGTGATAAAAGAATATATTGGGGTTTTACAACGAATGGTAGCCCTGTACAGTATAATTAGTTCTAAGGGATTAGCTTCTGTTTGAAAAAGTGATTTTGTCCGTGCATGTGATTTGCCGTCTGATTGAAAAGGTTATAATTATTTAGAGTATTGAATGATTATCCTCTCCAACAGTTTACATTTTTATATGAGATGATATTAGAGTCGGGCCGAAGAAATGGTACTGAGTACGAAGCTCATGGTTATATGAGATGAGGTGGTTGTGTAATAAAATTTTAGGATTGAATCGTGTCCGCGTCTTATTCTGCATCAATTAAGTCATTTGTTGTTTTTTTTCTTATCCTAATTATTGTGATGGATATAAGTACTTAATTTTGGTCTAAATTACCACGTGGTCTGCTCATAGATGTCTAGCACCATACATGGAAGAGTCAATGCAAAAATAGTATGTTTTTATCCTAAAAGAGTTGGGGGATAATGATCAAGTCGTGTTCGGCTTCTCAAAAGTTGTAATGTTGCCAACATTGTACAATCTCGTGGGATGAAGCCATTTTTGTTATTACCATGTGAAAGTTATGTAAGAATTTGGAACAGAGTTCTCAAGCAAGGACCAATTATTACAAGAAAATAACGTTTTAAGAGACGATTTTTTTTGGTACAAGAAACGAGAAAAATACAAGCAACTCTTTCATGACATTGTAAATGAATAAATTATCATTTTATGAAAAGAAAAAATAATAATAACTTCTCATCCCGTGTTTTTAAAAATGCAGCAATTTACCATCCTTAGACAGGGAGGTAAATTGCTTCATTTTAAAAGACACAAAGAGCATATTACTATTGTTTTTTTTTATAGGATGGTAATTTGCTCATTTGCAATATTACATGGAGGTAAATTGTATTAAACTCTATAAGAAACTGGTATTTCCGTCTATAATGCTTGTTTGTGTTTTCATTTTTAATTTTTTTAAACCGTAAGTAAAATGAAAATATGCTTGCAAATATCTTATTGAAAATATATTGATTTGGTACGACAGTTCAATATAAAATACAATCTCATTAACTAATCAAAACTCAAAATCATAAATTCGAATCCCACCAAATATGTGTATATCTGTCTCAATTAATATCAGTAATTTATTGTAATGACTATTTATTTTATTTAATTGTGTTTATTAACTGAATCGATTAATGTATTTATAAATTTATTGATATTGTTATAAATTATGTAGTCACCATTTCTATCAACATAGAAAGAAGAAGAGAAAAAACTTGTGGGTTGAATTTTTTCCTTGTCTAAATTTTGAAGCATTCCCTCTTGTACAATTCTTACGTTAATTAGACATTAATTTGCAGAAAATTTCATTTTAATTTTTCTTGAAAGGTTTTCATTTTAATTTTATGATGTAATGAAAATAGTACTTTTATTAACTATATTGTAGTTTTTTGTACATTGACCATAGCAGTTTTTCTAATTAGATTCATCAATATCTCTTCTAGCATATGTATTAAGAGTTGAAGTTTCTAGGTATTTTAAGGGTAAATTACAACGATCTCCTCTGAAATTTACCATAATTACGAATTTCTTCTTGTTATTTAAAAAATTATCAATATCTCCCAAATATTAATAGCCATCTAATAATTAGCTCAATATGTTAAGTATCCGAAACTTGGTGTAGTCTACGTGCTAATATCCATCTCAAAGCGATCCCCTTGCGCTAGTATCAATTATACAATGCATATTGCTTTCTGTGATCAATGAAATCCATATTTTGAAACTGTGCTCAGTTTGCTGCTATCCTACTTCACCTTGCTTATTTATGTTGTTGTTGTTGGATTCTGTGTGCAATTCCTGTTGGCGAGTTGCACTAGTGTCGGCAGGAGTTCTATTGTTGTATTGCTATTTGGCGGAAGTAGTCTGTACTACGGAACGCTAGCCACATAATGCCCTTTCCCCGCATTGATGAAGGTGCCTCATGAGAAGTGGTATCAGAGCCCTGGTACCTTCATGAGGCCGAGGCGGGTAGCTGTGACCCAAGCCTTCTCAGTGCTGATGCCAGATATTTGAAACATGTCAGAGAAAGACAAGCTCTTCACCTTCATGGAGGGCTCGAAACTGTGGGCGTGTCTTGAGCTGGAACGTCAATCGGTGACTGATCTAGGGTCAGTTAAAGAAGCGGTTGAACACTTGCCATATTTCAATCCGGAGAATCGGAGGGAGATTAGATGATGTCTAATCCCTATATAGAATAAGTCGAGCGGGACGAAATCATTTAGTGCTCGAGCTCACATTGTTTAGTTCTCAAGCCTGCGCGCTCAAATTTTTGGCCGAGTTCGGCTCGTTTACAACCCTATTTAGGAGTCGAGCTCGGTTCGATTGTACCCCTATTTAAGAGTATTAACCTCGTGTTCGATCTCACGAACATCAACTTGAGAGCTTTGCAGCAATTCCTGTTGTTGTGCCAAGGAAGCAGATAAGTTTGTCCTTCATTGCTTCAAGTCATCAAGTTCCAACTCATTCCATGAACTTAATTTGGTTAATCTCTTTAGCTTGGGCATCATCCAGACGATCTTGGGCTGCATTAAATTATTGAGCATGTCTTTTTTTCGGTAGCCTTTCAGAAGATGTTGGTATTGCCTCATCATAAGCATTTTGGGTTTCAAATAAAGCTTTCAATAGCTTGTCTATAATGGAAATTAATTTTGCACCGAATTATATAAAGACAAGTAGAAGATAATGTATTAATTATCAAAATATATTCTCTTTTCTATTTACATTTTGGAGTATAAATAGTCAATTTAATTGATATCTTAATATATCTCTGGCCATCAAATCAACAACCAACAAATGTCAAATGAAGTATTCAGCCAATCAAATCATACTTCGTAGGAAAAGATCAAGCCAATATGATGGTGGCATGTGGAGTATTTTGCACGTATGCTCCAATCGAATCAAGATGAATAATTTTGATATTTATCTCTTTAGAAAATACAAATGTTAAAGAGAGAATGTCAAATTAACCAATCATGTCATTCCAAATATTTGATGTATTTATCTCTTCAAATTCAATCATAAAGAGATAATTCAAAAGATATTCAAATATATCACAATTCTACTTCTTTGACACCTATATAAAGGGGTCCTTGAAGCTGACTTAAGATAGACACATACATAAAGAAGAGAGAGTGAAGCGAGAAAAGAAGGCCTCTTTACAAAGTTTTTCGAGTTCAAAAATTTTCAAAGTGATCAAAAAAAGGAGATCGAGTTATTTATCAAAAGTAAGCAACAAATCATAGTATTTCATTCGGGATTATAAGAATGAGCTTCAAATTAATATTACAGAATATCAAAACTAAGTCCAAAGGAGACCTACAAGAAGACTTTACCATTAAATTTGCCAAATCTACAAATACTTTCTTTGAAGAGAAACATTAAGGGATAGAATAGAGATTACATTAATGTTACTTTATTTGAATCCATATATTTTATTTGTGAAAATTTTCTTGTGTTCTAATTTACAGACACGATAAAATTTGAGCTCACACCTGGTTTCAGCAAATCCACCCTAAACCTGCCCCTTTGCCATTGCTATACCAACCCGTCCCAGACCTGGCCCCCATCTTGCTAGTTCCATATTGGAGTACATGCCTAAATCTTATATGAACATAAAAGTGTGTTTTCTCAATTTCATAATGTTTTACGGGCTATTCAGGTTTCAATTTATTACATCGTTCAATAATTCCATCTACGGCGATCATGAAAATACAATCCAAGTCATTTTTGGACCACGTATCTCTTCGTTCTAGCGTCTTTTTGATCTTCCGTCTTGCTTTTCACAAGCTTTAGTCGTATCTAGCAGTTTGCGACAAAATTAATATACACAGATCGTATTGTCAGCACCAAAGATTTAGCTGCTAGAATTTCGTTCACTTTCCCAGTAAAAGCAACAACAGACACAGCAAACATAGCATATATATAAAGCAAACTCCAAAGATATGCCAAGAAGGTGGCATAGTTCACTACTAGTTTCTGTATTTCCCCGGAAATGGAAGCATTTTGTCAGACATTTTACTCATCATACACCTGCAGGTGGCTACTAAGTCACTTGATTAACCCGACCATACTGTTCCATGTAAGGGTTGGTTGTGGTCTTTGGAGGGTATCCATCAATTATATCCCCCCAAACATTTCCATCCTCCAAATCCCTCAACACTTCCCACACACAGCTGTTGCACTTGAAACCAGAACCGAAACTAATCATCCAAACTTTGTCGCCTTTCTTGAGCCTCTTCTTCGCTTCCATGTACCCCAACACGTACCAGAGACTACTGGAAGAAGTGTTGCCAAAACGATGCAGAGTCATTCTCGATGGCTCGACATCTTTCTCAATTAGCCCCAAATTCTTTCTAATTTCCTCAATCACGGCATTTCCACCAGGGTGCAAACAGAAATGATCGATGCCAGCCTTCAGATTGAGAGTCGTCATGTTTCCTAGATATTTCATCACAATGTATCTGATAAGCTCCTGTAAAGGCAAAACTTTTGGTGCTATACCTGTTATGTTCTTGATGAAAGCCAGAGTGGCCGTCTTTGGAAGATTCTTACCAAGATAAAATCCCAACCTCCCTTGATCGTCCTCTTTTTGCATGCAACAAGCATGTGCTTCATCATTCGCGCCCAAATGAGTACGGACGAGGCATTTGAGCCTCAACTTTGCCCGAGTTCTGAAAGACCTTTTGTTCGTCAGGAGAAACGAGCAACCTCCTGAACGAAACAAGCAGTTCGTTAGCATCATGGACTTGTCATTTCCAGAGTACCAGTTTGGAGCAATGGACTCAGATGCGACCACAATGGCGAAAACATTTTTGTAGGATTTCAAAGTATTCTGCACAAGACTCAGGGAAATTAGGCTTCCACTGCACCCCATTCCAGAGAGATTGAAGGATTTGACATCATCCCTCATCTTGTAATGGTTGATAATCGTGGATGTAAAGGAAGGAACCGAAGTAAGCGAAGAGATGTTCACAACTAAAACATCGATTTCTTGTGGAGAAACACCAGTCTTCCGAAACAGCTGATCCAACGTGTCAATGAAACACTCGTACATCTCCGAAATCCCATCTTCAACAGTGGGCGAGTTTTCTCGACACTCGATGATGTTTCTCGGGCCGTAAGTCTCCTCACCAATCCCAGAACTCACGATGGCACGCAAGAGAAACTTGTGCTCTTCCTGACCAAGAATCTTGTTCCGGGCTACGATGTCCCCACAGAACTTTGTGTTTAGCTTCCTGTCGTCAGAAGGCTTGTGGCACTCATAATGCACAAGGTAGCAGCACCGATGCCTTCTTTCATCAGAGACCTTATACAACTGGTACAGCAAAAACAACAAACAGATCGCAAACATTACCACCATTACTGGTTCCATTTCTGCTTCTACTCAAGAACTACAGAGGAATCAGAGAGTTATGAGCAATGATGACTAATCACTCATTTATACACCATCAAAGGGCATTTAATGAGCGATTCCAAAGCAAGAACTGAAATCATTTACTCATATGAACAAGCCCAAAATGCCAACAGTAGAAATTACCTGGAAAATGAGCACATTTATGAAGGGTTGGTTGAGAAAACTGGAAGATATTAGCCAAGTGAATTGAATACATTGTAGGATTATTCTTCTTGCAGTCCGTCAGCTGAGTTATGATCAAATAAAGTCTGTTTGTCAGCTTCTCAACATCCATCTCATGCCCACAACAAATGAGGTGAAAATTCAAGTTCCTTTGGTTTTTCCTCAACTAATTTTGTTTGTCTATGGCTTTTGTACCCAGTGTTCAATTCGATTTCAGGGGCGTTCACAGTTGGATTTATGGAATCAAAACCAAAATCAAAATTTTCGTACAAGACTTTTTTTATTTTTATTTTTTGTGTGTGTTAAATACTACTTTTTATAATATACTAATTTGTGTGGCACGTCGTTTCTACGTACATATAATAAATAATCTTTCATATTTTAAAATATATTATGAAAAAAAATAAAATATGAATAAGTACATCACATTAATTAAAAATAATAATAATTTATCAATTACGTAAGTTAATTATTTTGTCATAAAGGGCATTTTTAATATTATAAAAAATTAGTGCGACATTGTCATTAATCATGTGGATGGACTTTTCTTTTTATATTAGTATTGATTATAGATAATAAATAAATATAAATACTGATTTATTTTTAAAAAAGTATAAAAATATAATATATATATATATATATACAAATACAGTAAAAATGTATGATATATAAATACAATAAAAATTTAAATATATATATAAATTAAAATTTATGATTTGTTTTCTGGTAATAACCAAACCATGACGAATTGATTCGGTATTTGATATGTTCTTTTTATGTAATGAAAATTTCAGTTCGATTATGTTCGATACGATTTTATCGAGTAATTTCGGTATAGATTTACCGAATGAACCCCTTTTGAGATAATTGATTTTGAATTTTTTTTTTTTAGGGAATCAGTTATAATTATATCAGCAATTATTAATATCAAATATTATAACTAAACAATAATTGTTGTTAAAGTAGATCGATAACTATTATAAAAATATATGTATCCACACATTTGTGGGACTCAACCCACAACTTTTAGGTTATGAGGCATCAATTTCGCCAACTACATTAGGTCGTATTAGTAAAATAATTATAACTAACATCATTTTTAAGGTTAATTGAAGCAGTAGAAAAATTATTTAATGGAAACAATAGATGATCAAGATAAAAATAATTATTGAGGACTTAAAAATTAAAAATTGTAGCTTTTATTAAAATGTGATTTAATGGAATTTAATCTAAAAAATTATTAAAGAAAAGGCCAAACAATATAAAATTTGTGTTAGGTTGCAACATCGATTTGTTAATTCGCAAGAGAGAAGTTTTATATATATTGTACGGATAGAAAGACAAATACAATTATAATGTTATGTGGATTCTCCATCTTCCAGTCGAGCTTGGTAAAATTATTTTGGATGGCCAATGAGGTTGGCTCCAGCTCCAAGCGTATTGAGTTAGCGAGAACTACCAGCAAGAATCCTAAAAGAATAAGGCGGATGAGCGGCGAACCCCATAGCATCCTCGACTGTGTACCGCGGGAATCTTCCTCTGTCGGTATGCACAAGAGGAAGTTAATAAGAAAATCACATTATTTTTTTAAGGTTTATCTTTTATAAATAAGATGCTAATTATTTTATTCTTCTACATGAGGTAGAGTTTGGTCGACCGTCCAAGTAAATGGAGTTATTTGAAAGATGCTACAAGAAAAAGGAGGACGGCGGCTGGAGCAAGCCGAAGCGAGCAGAGGGCGTGGCGGTAAGTACTTTATTAATATTATTTTTTTTAAAAAAAATAATTCTTGATTAAAAAACATTCCAAAAGCTGATGGAGGATTGTCAGCCTCTGCCTACGACCGAGGACCATGATTCCCCGATTGAATCGGATGCTTCGGTGGCGATGACGGAGCAACAGATATGACTAGCTGTGGTTGGGAAGCAAGAACAAGGGCTGAGTATTTGGCCTTGGTTGTGAGGCCCACGTCTCCAGCCGGACCTTCACATCACCATCGCCATCGCCACAACCAAAGCCGTCATGGAGGACTGCATCGCCCACCTCGAGACGATGATGACCGACATGATGGCCATGATGAGGGAGATGCAGACCTCCTCCTCGATTGCGGGACCGTCACAGCCTACTGCAATATCGCCTCCGACAGGCCTTAGGACAATATGGACGTCGCTGACGAGAAGGGTTCAGATTAGGTTTAATTTTTTTTTATTTTTGTAATTAGATAATATTTCATATTAATATAATATTTTTTCTTAATTATTCATGTTTCATAATATCTATTACATTTCATTATTTCATATTTATTCAATTAAATAAATTCATAAATATAATTAATTAAAAAATTAATAAATTAATATAATTATATATTAAAATATATAAACTTATTTATTTATTAAAATTTATGAAATATATGAATTAAATTATTTGTTGAAATTTAGTACATAAAAATAAAAAATTACAAACTATAAATAAATTATAAAATTATGAATAAATTATAAAATTAAAAATTAGAAATGGTTTTAGTAATTCTTTGTTATTGCCTCCTTCCGTTTAGGATCTCTTACGGCATCCTGTACATTATTAGAAATACGCCACAATCTATAAAGTGCACTAGTACTAACAGAGCTAGTCAAATTTATGCTAAGAATACGTAGTTTGACATCCTCTATAATGAAGCTAGCTAAAATAGACGGAGTCCTCTCGGTGTTTTGAACCATCTCATGTTGCACTCCCTCCAAATGTGATAGACGCATGATTCAAATAACGCACGATATGCCACGTTAATCATCATGAAAGACTACATCATACGTAACATATAATTTCCAGGAAGGGGGTGATAACATCCATTTCTTGAAAGATTTCTACAAAGAAAACCAATAACTATGAAGATACTAAAAAGATAATTTGCAGATGCTATGATGTTTGTACGACAAAGGAAGTGGGATATGTCTGCGCTGGCTTGGAAATAATAAGCATTACTTTTAACAGGGCTGTTTGGTTTCTTTTTTTTCCTTTTCAAAATGAAGATTTTTAGGACTAAGATCTTTCATAAAAAGAAATCTCGAAATAATAAAATTGAACAATATGAAACAAAAGCTGAAAATAAGAACAATGGTGAAAAAAACTTATTAAATGAATGTTTTTTTTTAACTTGAAAATACTACAACTTTTACGGAATGAAGAGATGTTCAGTGATATGAATTATCAAAGACATTTTTCTCTGTATTCTAAAAGTTATTTCAAAGAACACAAAATATAAATGTCTAACAATATGGATAAATTCATTAGAAGCATGAATTCTTTAGCCTCCTCATCAGGGGACAACCAAGAAATTTTAAATATAATCACCACAGCAGAAACACTATGAAAAAATAATCATCTATTTAAATGGGAACCTTCTAAGGTCAGTGTTAAAGAAATTTATAAAAAGTCATTTGTTAATTTTAAATCTGCATACATGATAAAGACTGAGGAACAAGTCTTACCATTAGTTTTCAATCAACCAACCTTGCATTTGCTTTCAAAGTCTTTAATTATTAAATATATTAAGAACGAATATAAATTTCTGTATATTGATCTTGTTTAAATTGCCATAAAGCCCTAACAAGAGTTAGGATTCGATACCAGTGCTTTTCTCGCCTTACAAGATTGTATACATCTGGATTTCTATGACTCCCACTAGTCTTTGTGATAGTCCTATTTATTTCAATTCTTAATGATCCCTATATTATTTATATCCTTACTTTAAATGTCAAAAATTACAATTACAAAATGAAGTTCTCATGCTTGTGAAACATTTTGTAGGTTTGATTAAGAAAATATTTTGTAGGTCTCATGCCAAGTCATAAGGCCAGACAATATTTTGAAAAATAAATAGAGTTAAAAATCTAACCTTATGGTCCTCAAAACAATTTAAATGGAAAAAAGTTGTACTACCTGAAACATGATATCTACGCTCTGGTTCTATACCCCCATTTCGATTCATATAAAATTTAGAAATTGATCAAATTACCCAGCATCCTAATGGATCTGTAGGAGTCAAGTTCTTTCGACAAAACTCTCTAAAAACCAACATAAACTTTCACTCTCATCATGTTACTCCTTCCAACCATCCAACTTCAGAAATTATTAGGCCTAATATCTTAAAATTCCAGGGAATATGAATAGATCAAAATCGCACAACATGTCTACAATGATTATGGGGAATCTGTTCAAACAGGATCTCCCAATTCTGCACCATCACAGATTCTTACAATTACTAAAAAATTTTCAATTAATAAAAATCTCTTAAAAGAGACTTCCTTTCAAAAGAAAATACAATCAATAGGAAATGGTTCATGTTTAGCTTTTCTATATCTCAAAGATCAAATATCATATTTGAATGGTATGAGTTCATGCTATATACTAAACAAAAAATCACTGTTCTCTCTTATTTATTCCGAACATATGGAGAAGATAAATTAACAGTCATCTAAAAAGCTCTCAAAAAATGGACAAAAAATGATGGATCAGTAATCTCTAGTGAGCATCCACTATTAAAAGAATTAGGAATCTCCATAAAAGGTCTATTTATCCCATGAATTGCGTCCAAGAGGAGTTAATCCCAACCAAATATTTTGAAAAAACTAAAAAAAAAAATTTCAATTGCTAATTCAGCCAGTCTCATAATTGATTTCAAACTTTCCAAAGCACATGTTTTAATGACTGAATTTGTTTCAAAACTCATATTGTTCTTTTCAAAGACCTTTAATAATCCAATTGTAACGTCCATAAATTTTTATATACAATTGTGGGACTAATTCATAAATATTAAATTTTTTTCTTTTTAAAATTTATTTTATTTTTATTTATGAAGAGATGGATTTCATTAAATTTTAATATTTTCCTTATATTTAGAGACTAACTAAGAAAAAAATAAAAGAGAATTAATGAGATTGACTTTCTTAATCAAATTTGAAAATCTACCATAAAAAAGGCACCGAGTTAACCTATGTATTACATCCCTCCCCAATATATATAAATCACTAATTACTCCAATTAAATTATAATTAATTAATTAATCAATGATCATATTAATTAACAAATCCCATATCTTATTTTCACCAAAAAAAAATTCAAATTTTTACTCATAGCCCACCTCTCCATTTTTCCTCCTAAATTACTATATATCAAAAATCAGTAGTCTTGATAAATTCAAGAATTCTCAGTTGCAAAAAGGGTTTTTTTTTTTTTTAATGTAAAAATTGGCAGAGAGAAATGGAAAGTGGTGAAGAGAGGAAGAAGAGTAGTTTTGGTCCGAGTCTTGAAGATGACAAGATTAAGCTTATTGACATATTGTCTGAAAATGATGATTTTCTTGTTGCTTTTTCATCACCTTTCTGCAGCGATTCTCTTACAGGTTCCAAATTCTCTTATTTCTTCTTTACTTAAATCAAATACAGATACCGAACAAAAAAAAAACAAATATACTGAATTTTTTATACCACGTAGGTCCTATACGGATCACAATTCATGTGTTATCAGATTGAATTTTGTTGTGTTTTCTATTTCAATTGACATTCACACGTCACATCTACAAAAATTTTCTTTAACTAAAACAACAAGCGTCATTTTTATACACGCGACATATATATGTCTAATGGAATAGAATATGCAATGCGGTTCGGAACATAAATTCCAAGTATTTGAGTTCTTGAAATTGGCTGCAAAGCAATGAAGTAACTGTTATTGATGTAAGAACAGATGGTGCAATAAGGGATGATGGAGGATTCGGACATTCTCAAGAAGTTGAGAAAATCCCTTGTCATGAGTTTGTGCAGTCATCCAGACCAAGTTTTCTGAGGAGAAGCTTAGCTTGGGATAATGCCTTCTTCAATAGTGCTGGTATAGTGTTCTTCTTCCCTCAATTGCTAGCTATAACCATGGATTCAAGTTTACTCTTTTTTGCTAGCGATTGAATCACATTCGAGTGCGTGTGCAAAATTTAAATTTTTAATTATATTTATTTAATTAAATAAAATTGGAAAAAAATAGGATAAACAATTGATCAAAATTTATAAGTGATAGTATGACTAATTAATTAAAAAAATGGTTGTTTATGGAAGAAATAAATATATATATGTAACGGTATTTAAGTAAATCCGTATATAATTTGCTATAAAAAAATTAGCATTTAATGCAATTTACTCCTTTTTTATTTATAAATAATCAAATTATCCCCTATGAAGAAAAAAAGATACTTTACCCCCTATATGCTTTTTAAAATGAAGCAAATTGCTTCATTTAGAAAAACACAAGGGGAAGGTAATAGTCTTTAATAATTCAGGGCATAATTCATTTTTTCTATAGTATTATTAAAAATATATTTGAAATAAACTTTTTCACTAGAAAAAATTTTAGAATTAAAAAATTCTGTAGAAAATTTGAATTACGAAGATACCTACCATTAGAGTTCACGGTAAATTGAAAATGAAAATTTTTACACAATATTTGGTTTTATTTTTGGATAATTTTCGAAATAAGATAAAACACATGTAATGTTTGTCTCTTTGTTTTCACACTTTGTTTGTGTGGTTTTTTATTTTTGAACTTTCTATATATAATAGATACATACATACTTATATATATAAATATAATATAAAAGAAACATGATTTGACAATGAATAATAATTTTTGTCTCCCAAAAATACAATATTAAACATACAATTTATATATATATTTATTTATTTATATATAGAAAATAAATAGAAAAAGACATGATTTGATAATCCGAACAACAAATATGCACCACTTATTTTAAAATATTTTAAATTACCTCTAAAAACAAATTCAAACATATTATCTATTTCCAACTCATACTTATTTATCTGTATTTTTCTCTCTTTCTATTTCCAAAATACAGAACAAAACACTCCAACAATAAAACAAAACATAATGTTACTTTTTCACAGTTTCGACGAGAACTGTCCATTCCCAAACATTTGATTTTGTCAAGTACACAGGTGTACTTGATCCTGATGAGTTATCCTTCATAAACAAAGGATATAGAACAGCCATAGACGTGCGCAAGCGAAGATCTGAATCGGGGCCGACGCCGCCAACTGGTGGCGGACTCTCTCTAGACTGGTTTGAGATAGAACCATCCATCTACGACTGCACGCCGGCCGGTATGAACTTGTTTGCTTTCTCTTCAAGCTCTAAATTTCATGCATCCGTGTGTTTGAAGATGAAGTTAACTTTGTAATGTCCTACTTCTTTGCAGCCCCCAAGAAAGTCGAAGAATCCTCGAGAAATGAGGTGAGTAGAAGTGGTATGATCGGTAGACCATCTCAATGAAAATGATGTTTAGATTGAAGAGTTTGTTTGATTCTTACAGGTGATGTCTGATCGAACTTCTACTAGGAAAAGTATCTTTGTCCAGAGTGAACAGAAGATTAGAAAGGTTTGTCCCTTATGACACACGTATAATTCTGTCATTTTCATTCATAGGGGGAAACCAGCTCTGCATGGCACGAGTTCCGTTAAGTCTTGTGAGGGAATTAAGGTTGTTTTCATTAGAAATTAAAGCCGGAGACTAAAACAGCAAACTTTTGGAATTATGGGATGCAATGTGACGACTGACGAGTTCAAAAACAGTGATCTAAAATCACAAAGGGTTTAGTTTGTGGAAATTAAAATAAAATTTCCCCACTATTAATGTAACGCGAAAGTGTGATAAAAGATCCTCTACTATATTCCGACAACCTGCTGGTTTGCATATATATACTTCCTGCATAATGTGTGAATGTAGTGAAAAATTGATGCTGCTGATTGCTGATCATTCACTTATTTCGATCTCTCTAGACAATCAGCAGCAGGAGACCAGGCAGAGTACCGTCGCCTAAGCCACCAAACGTATTTGGAAGGAAGACAATGGATTTATCAACGACATCACGAAAGGAATTATCAGGGAGATCGAGTATCACAGTCGACAGCAAATCCGCTACAGCTGCTGTCGATGAGAAGACTTCATCAAATCACAACTCCACCTCTCTGCCGTCTCCCAAATTTTCCTCTGTAGTTTCACCAACATCTCTCATACTTGGCACGTCGAAACTATCTTCATCGGTTTCAGCCTCCAAGATTTGGAGACATACAGAGAGGAGAAAAGGCATCGGACATGTTAGCCTGTCAACCTGTTCATCGTCTCTCTCGAATGGCCTTTCTTGCCTGCCGCCTGGCGGTTCTACCAGCCCTTTGGCTTCCAACTCGCCATCACCTGTTTGCAACAAGCAAAGGTCTAATGAGGCAAAGGTGAGGAAAATATTCCCAGGGCCATTTCAGAATGATGGAAAAGAAGCATCCAACTTGCGAATAAGTTTGAACAGTCCATTAGGCTCACACAAAGACTACAGTTCCCAGGCCATGATTTCCTGCAGGCCATCGAGGCTCCGTCCGCCGGCACCTCAGATCAGATTCTTTGACGAGGTTGTTTCTGCTATCCTCCCAATCTCTCTCTCATTTCTTGTCTTTTTTGTTTTTTCGTGAACAAGTCTGAAAATCTGAATTCAAAATGCAGAATACACCTCCGAAGTATGACGGGACAACAAGAAGCAGAAAAATACCTCGAAAAGTTGTGCCTGGTGAATCCTTGCAAGAATCAAGAATCGGCAACAGGCATGCCTCAGCTTGCGTAAAGCTTCCAAGTCCACGCTCAGGAACAACAGGGAAGAACATCAAGAGATCAAAGATCGATTACACGAATCCATTTATGAAAATCGGGAGTGCTGATGATGTTGGCAACCGTTCTGTAAACAAACATGGGCCGAATTCCTGCCAGGAGGAAAACAAAAGAAGGGACAAGTTGAAGAACAAAGCACGGGAAGGGAGTCGCCGGCCCGAATTAGAAGTCGAGAAATCCAGTGATCTAGAAAATGGAAAGGAAAACACGTCTCGTTCCAGCGATCAACTCGGCAACCTAATCGAACATTTTGACGCCATCGACCTGAACCAAGAAAAGAGACAAGAACTGAAGAGGAAACAAGCAGGGCTCCGATCAGCACGCAACAAGAACGACGTACAAAACAATGGTATCCCAGCTTATACACTCATCAAGAAAGAAACTCACATGCTGGAATCTCCACGATCTGGGAAAGATGCTGCTTCGATATCGGGCATGAGAGCTCCGCTTGCAGACAAAACATCTGCTCGCAACTTAAGCGAAGAATTCCGATTTCCGACAGAACCGAAGAAAGAGAGGTTAGTGCAGAGAGCAGCGGTTTTTGGTTCTTCAGGATCAGCTACTCGCGACAAGGAGAATAATGAGAAAGCAAAATTACCTCATTGATATTCATCAACCTAGTCATCACGTTTGATTGTATTTTCCGTCTTCTAATTATATTTTAATTCTTTATATTATTACTATATGCATGAACAATTAAAAAGGGTTAAATGCAATTTAACTCTCTGTAATATGTGAAATGAGCAAATATCCCCTATGAAAATAGAATTAGCAAATTATCCCCTGTGTTTCAAAAAATGAAGCAAATTACCCCTTATCTATGATTTAGATAGGAAAATAATTTGCTTATTTTTTTAAAACACAGAGGGCAATTTGCTATTTTATTTTTCAGAAGAATTAAAAATATTTATAACAAAAATACTCATGTACATTAATTAATGTATTTAAATTATGTATTTTGATCAATTTTAAGACATAGCATTTAGTAAAACTAAATTAAACAAAAAAAAGATCAAATAATGTATGTATATAATTTGAATAAATATGTGATTCGAGATAATATAAATTTAAATATTTTTAAAAAATAAAAATATAAAAATTGTTAACAAAAATAGACAATCTTCTTCCTTTTGCCTGTATTAGAAGAAAAATTAAATATGTTAGGATTTATAATATCACAAATTTGTATATTATAATCTAACTTATGTAATAATAGAATTAACGATCGACGATCTTTATATTATGACTGTGTCAAAAGAGAAAAAGAACAATTATGTAAATATAAATTCATTTTCAAAATAACAATATTTTATTTAAAAAAATTTGATTTTGTACCATTTGGATATTAGGACCATATATCCTGTTATGCGGACATATTTGCTAGAGAAAGTGGTTTAATCTGAAAGAGTTGTAATAAAACTTGATAAATGATCATAATAACATAAAGTATTTTTATCAAAATTTCACAGTCAACAAAAATATATATATAATGAACAAAATAGACTTATTTGTGTAAATAATATATTTCTTACATTTATTTATGAAATATTAATAAATTTTATTTCACCCATGAAAAATGCAAACACATTTTATTTCATTCATGCAAGACGTTTTAAATATTTCGAGTTAAGAAGAAGGTTATATTTTTTTTTTTTCCTATTTCAATGAGTTAGATGCGATTTACCCCCTATATTATATGAAAAATACCCCTGTAAATTAACAAATCACGCCCTTCCAATAATTTAATTAAGAGTTAAATGCAAAGGAAATGAACAAATTTACCCTCTATTAAAAAAAAAAACAATAATTTACTCTCTTGCTTTGTCACAAATAAAACAGACACCCATCGCGTGTTTCGTGAATTACTCACTTTCTTTTTTATTTTTTTAATTTAATAATATTTCTGCCTTCATTTAAAAAGCATTGAATCTTAATTTTTATCTAAAAAATCAGATTCTTTAACTAATAAATCGATGAAATAAAATTTATTTAATTTAAATCAAGACTCAAATTTATTAAATAATAATTAATATTATATATAAGTGAACGGGGGGTTGAGTTTCTTATATACAAAGAAGAAATGCCAAGAACAAGCCACTATAGAGAAAATCTTCTCTAATTTTTTGTAATTTTCATCATCAAGATTCAAGATGAAGGTATTCAAAGAATTAAATATACAATAAACATAACCACTCCAACTTACTGACCAAATTTATTATATAAAAAACAGAAAAAACAATAGTTAGTATCCCGTATCTGATAAACCTGCAAACGCAACATGTACCACCGAAGATACAACCTCATGAAATGCTGCAATGAAAACTGTGTTCTAATACGTAAGCTCAAGTGTGATCTCGCAATAACTGTCATGGACCACGAGATTCGACGTCGTGGGACTGGGAGAATGAATTCTCAACAAAAAATAGTATGTGCAATGCAACGCCGAGTGTGAGTGATTCTTTCTCAATTTTTTCTCTATTTATAAAAACATAGAAGAATAAATTACTATATTTTTTAAATAATAGATCATTTGCTATTTTATTTTGTAAAATAATTTACTATTTTATTTTTTTAAAAGAATGTTTTGCCTATTTATGGTATAAATTGCATTTTTCCCCTATTGAATGCTGCAACTTGACGTATTGTAATCATAATGAATAGAATAAAGGAAATAGAAGAGAGTATATATACAGAAAATATATTAAAAAGTCCTCATTATACATAAATCCAACGACACCACCACCAAAAACAAGAAATTAAAATTAAAAAGTCCTCATTATACAACTAAGACATATAAGGCGTATATAATCCCGGGTATGTACCCCAAGATCGTCAGCAATAAATCAATCCAGAACTCCACCTGCACTTCAAACAATTCAAATACCCACATTACTTTTTTTAAAAAAAAAACAAAAATGAGAAATAACATTTTTAAATATATAAATAATGCAATAACTAATGAAATTCTCGTACCAAATAAAAGGGTTTTAATGCATTTTGAACTCTTGTAATATTAAAAATAAATATATTACCCCGGTGAAGAATAAAGAACAAATTTATCCATGTGCTTTAAAAAATAAAGCGATTTTTCTTTAATTATATAAATATAAGTAGGTAAATTACTATATTTTAAAAAACGCAATAAAATAAAATAAATTAAGTATGGGGCAGATGGATCCCAACAAAAAATTAATTTAAAATTTTAATTCATGAAATTGGGAGGATAGATAGACTTTTTCTATTCTAATTCTGAATATCCCTAATTTCAAGTCCTGACCCGACGGGTTTTGACCAGAAAAATTAAACCCTTAACTCAGGAATTAATATATGAGGTGTTGATAGAATAATTAGTGACGGAAATTGTAAGAAGAACAACAGTGAATGTCTATACCCCACAGCCATATCTGAGGAAGACACCGACAGGGGGCAACAGTATTGCCAGAATCACTTCAAGGAACGTCTCCGAACCCATCACCTGATGATCAAACCACCAACAGTGTCTGTGCCTGTGCGTGTGTGTGTTTTTGGGTGATAAATTTTCTGAATAAGAGTTTGCATCAAGTGAAGAGAAATGAATAGAAATATAAAGAGGAGAAGAGAAAGGTGTCAGCTTGTAAAGAGCTCAGCAGTTGAAAATGGAGCACGTGGAGTCCCACGTGGCTACGTGGGGGATGCCCTCATTCTTTTCTTTTCAAATACTAAAATTATTAAAGAGAATTTAGAGGTCAAACAAAATTCTATTTATATTTGATCCAACCTAAATTAATTGGGTTTAATATAATTTATTTTGTATAATATTATAAATAAATAAATTATTTTATTATACAAAAAATAAAATATTAATTTTTAGAGTAACTTATTATTTTATCTAAAGAAGTAAATTATTTTATATTTAGAAAATATATAGGTAGGTAATTTATTATTTTTTTCATAAGAAGATAATTTGATTATTTTACTATTGTAGGGATTGATAATATTTTTTTTAAACTAATTATACGATGGGTTAATTGCATTTATTATTCAATATATAAAAGGGTGGCAAAATAAGGACTCTGAATATAATTGTGGCAAATAGTAATTTTAAATTAATTCATTTTCTAAAATTACGGACTCTGACCACCCAAATTTTTAAAATGATTAAAATTTATTGAGGTGGACAAAATTAGAATTTTTATTTGAAGCTTTTTTTATGACTAAGTTTTTTTTTTTTTTTTATTGTCCATACGCCACGTAAACTTTAACTTACATGAAAAGAAAAAATGTCAAATTGCATAAATAAATTTTTAATTTATATTATGTATATATTTAGAAACTAAAGCAGAGATAAATTATTAGGAAAGAAATCCTTAGAGAAAGATTTTCTGACCCAAGGGAGTGCATCACCAAATCGTTATATTAATCATTGTTCAAACAAGATTAATTTCACAATCAAGCATTCAACTTTGAGATCTATTAGGATAGTCATGATTGTAACTGGGCTTAGGACAAGTTATGGCAAGAAGAGGCAAATTGTGGCTTATGAATTCATAAGGATGATGTGAGCCTAGTTGCTTGCTTTGTTCCATTCATTATTTTCCTTTCACTTAACTCAAGTGTTTGTACAATTTAACTCTTCGACTTTATTTTCTTTTTCTAAATCTGTCCCCCCCCCCCACCTTTTTTTTTTCTATTTCATCATTTTTCTCTTCCTTTCATTTTTTTTCATTTCCTGCTTTCTGCCTTTCCTTCGAGGCAGCAATGAGTCTCTTGTATGCGATTTGAGTCATTTCATTTTGTTTTGTTTCTTTAGCAACTTACAAGCAACCCAACCACCTTTTGAATGGGTTCAAAATCTTTTATGAAAATAACCAAGAAAAGAACAATCCAACTTATAACATGGTTTAACTAAGAAAAGAAAAAAGTCTAAGATTCAAAAGAGTTTTCTAAGGGCGAATCATGGATATGCTCTTTTCAAGATCAATTGGCTATTCCTAAAAATGCCTTTATCACTTTCATACACCAATTCACAAGAATGTGGTCTCAAAATGTATTACATAAGCAATACACTGAATTGGGCCAAAAATTGCAGTAGTGGATGGCGGGTCGTGGTTAGATGGCAAGAGACGTGGTGTTGGAGAAAGCTGCAGGCTGAATTAAACAATCCTTAAAGCGTGATCATGCGTAAACCTCCCCTCAAGTTTGTAGTGCAAGATAATGTTCAAGTCCATTTTGCAAAGTAACTGTAAACAGAACTTAAAGTGAGAAGGGACGTGATCACGCCTTATCGGTCAGTTAATATGTTGTGATGAGAGGTTTAAGGATGATTTTGGCTCAAGACAAGGCGTGATAATGCCCTATGTGAAGTTCAAACCTGCAGAATCCAAAGAGCTAAATCTTAAGAAAATTGAAAAGAAAGCAAATGAAAGAGCTGGGTTGCTTCCCAACAACCGCAATTGTTTAACATCATTATGCTCGACGAAGTGCTAACTATGAATTTTAAAGTTTCAACTAAACTAATTTCACCAAGTTAACCATCAATTTAAAAGTTTCAATTAAACTAATCAAACTAAGCTAATCTAACTAAGCAAACTATGAATTTTAAAATTTCAATTAAACCGATTTAAGTAAGCTAACTATCAACTTAAATGTTACAACTAATATAACTAAGTTATTTTGTTTTATTTACTATGTTCATGTAGATATGGTACGTGGAGGATCTCAGGGAGGTAGGGGTCATAGGGTTGCACTATTATCTACTCCACCACCTATTCCGCCTTTTCCTATAGCTTGAGAGACACTCTCCTCATCCCCTATTCTACCCCCTTCTCATATTGGGATGGAAAATACATATATAGCTCCATCAGCATCACCATCAGCATCACCGGCAGTATCCTCATCAGCAGCAGCAACACCACCACTATCTTAATGTCCCTTTCAATAACTATTCCATAAAATTTCATTATGCAGAAGTTTATCTTGTAAGATAATTTAGATTTTGAATTGTTTATAAACTTTTTGTTATTATTGTATTATATTTGTTATTAATAATTAATTATTTGTTACTTTGTAGGAATTTGAAAGTAATGACCGTCATTAATCACATTATTATAAGCTACTATTTAGGGACATGGCCTTGCTTTAAAGATATTCCACAAGAGATTAAAGACTTTTGGTTTTGAAAATTTAGTTTAAGATTTTAATTTTTAATTTTTAGTTTATATTTTTATTAATTAAAATTTTGGTTATGTTATCATTTTGATATATCATATATTGTAGGCGTACTACACATGGAATCCAACTGATGCATCTCAAATTCGCAGTAATTTTAATTTTAAGGTTGGGAAATGGATTAGGGAGGTGATGGGGGCGATGTAGGAAAAGAAATAAAAAAGCCGATTGGATGTCCGGTGATGTTTGGGCGGGGTTGCAAAGTGCGTGGGCTGGTGCAAAATTTCAGACCATCTCACATATTAATAAGACATATCCCCAAAAGATTATTGCATCTGCATCTAGCATCTATCGAGGTAGGAGGGTTTGCCTGGTCTGCCACCTTCACTTATTGAGCAATTGGAGAAGTACTGGAAAACAAAAGAAGGCAGTTGGGCTGGCCTGAGAGCTGAGGATACAGTAGTAAGTTTATATTATTTTCAATGAAAAAAGTAAATAGTTTAAATTTTATGAAGCTATTTGCTAATTATATTTGTCTATAGCTGTATAGGAAAATTTTCAAAAGTTGAACGATGATCATAACATTACTTCTCAATATTTTCCGGAGTCATCATCGAGCACTTCGATTAATGATCAAAAATTATGGTTGGAGGCAATTGGAGGAGTAAAAAAAGGGAGAATTTGGGGTATGGGCTCAGAAGTGAGGTTATCCACTTCTCGTACGTCGACTACCACTAACAATCTCAATTCAATGCTGGAACAAGGTGAATCAGAGTTAGTGCAAAAATTGCTTTTTGAAAATAATACAATATATCGGGAAATCAAGCACGTGCAGAAAGAGATGCAAATGCTAAAGATGCAATTTGCAAGTAAATTTGGTATAACATTGGAAGATGTAAATGAATCAGAAGATGGCTCCAGAATGATCCACCATCCGGTCAACCACCTTTAGAGGATTGTGAAAATGATGATGACCCCCCATATTGAATATTGGACAAATTTTTAACATTTATTAGACATATTTTATTTAGTGGACATGAAGCTTTAAATTTTTGTGTTGCGAACATGTATTGACATGTATTAAATTATCTTTTTAACTTTTATTTTGATTGAATATCTTTTTATATTTGAATTTTATAACTTGTTAATTGTAAATTAAATATAATTTAAATTTAAAACAATTATGTATAAAATTTTGAAAGAAAAAAAGATTATAAATCATTATAACAAACTTTTGCAATGAATTTTAACAAAAATAATCATTGCAAAATCTGTTGTAAAATTTGCAACGGATTGAAGTTCTTTGCAAATGTCGTTGCATAATTTGCATAATTTGCAACGACAGTCGTGGCAAATAATGTATTGCAATTTTGCAACAGAATTTTGTTGCAAAATCTCGTTGCAAGAAAATTGAAAATTGCCGCAAATTTTGACAACGGAAATATTATCTCAAAGTCGTTGCAAAAACTTAGTAAGGTCCAATGCAAATTTCGTTGCAAAAGCCATTGCAAAATTCACTAAAAAGTCGAAGTTTAACAACACGATTTGCAATAGATTTTTGCCATGGATAATCATCCGTTGCAAAATTTGCAACGGACAAAAAAAAACCATTGCAACTATAGCATTAGTACATATGGGACGAAAAATTTTCCGTGGCAACATAGTTTTGCAATTGATTTTATGCAAATTCCGTGGCAAAAATCCATTGCTATAGCACTGTTTTTTTTTTTTTTTTGGTAGTGTCGTGTTCACTTTCTTGCTCAATAAAGCCACAAGATTCTTATTGTAAGAATCGAACAAAAATGTGCTGGAAACACTCTGCAAGAACCAAACAAAAAGGTGTGCATCTTTTGTTGAAGAATATTCATCATCATCAATGGTGTGTGGACTTGGACTTACTCTTCAATTCTCTTAAATTATTATTGTAATGATACTTAAATTCAATATGGCCTTAATTAATACTTGAATTCAACATGGGCATCATTGATAATTTGATCATGTTCATCCATTGGGAATTGATTAATTGTGTTTAAATTTTACCAAATATTCTTTTTCTTTTTTGTGACATCATCGAGAATATCGGATATTATCATATACGAGCAATAATATTATTATATTGGTAATAATATCGGCTAAAATTGGATATTATCAGTGATACAAAATCATCTGTAAAAATATAGGCAATATTTGGATTCATGTTTTTGCATTTTTTGAGACAAGATAAAACACACCAAATATTTATTTTTATGTTTTTACACATTATTTGTGTGTTTTTTTATTTTTTAACTTTTTATATAATATATATATACATTTAATAATATAAAAGAGACATAATTTGACAATAAACGGTTATTTTTATCTCCAAAAAATACAACATTAAACATACAATATTTATATATATACATATTTATATATAAAAATATATATAAAAGCGATATGATTTGACAATGAACAGTGATTTTTATCTCCCAAAATCCAATATCAAACCTACACCATTTATTTTAAAATATATTAAATTATCTCAAAACACAAATTCAAACATACCATCTATATTCAACACACACTTACTTATCTCTATTTTTCTCTCTCCATCTCCAAAACACAAAACAAAACACTCAAAACACAAATCCAAACATAAGAATAGAGTATCGGGTTTATTTATCAGATTGACATCGACCGATCCGATTACATACTGGCGGATATCATCGAATATTGACCGATACTTTGTACCATGATGTTTAGTGGTAATTTGAAAGTGGGCACTGGAAAGGTAGCGCGAGACTGGTCTGGGTCGGAATCTACTTGCATGGCACTTATGCAGGCTATTTTGTGAGGGAAATGTAGAAAACTTTGGAAACTAATAGGGGTAATAACCCTTCCTTTGAACAGAATGACATAAATGCTCTTCAATTGCAGACAAATAACAGAAAGGGGACAAGATCCTCGTACTAATTAGCGGGTCGGGTCGCTGAACCGACCCGCCCAAATTACCAGCGATTGGATCTTCTGGCAGGCATTCTTCCAAATGTTGCCACGTGGAGCAATCCAATATGATATGGTAAATTATAAACATCGTCAATCATGAACATTTATGGCATGTGCATTTAATGCTATTTCGATTATAATTAAACCTTCCAAATCATATTCGACCCACTTACTCTAACTTAAGCTTCCCAACAAGTCTGATGTGTTGGTTTGTTCTCAGGATTCATATTACTGGGAGTTTTGGGATCGCATGCAATCCGACCTACAACTATCAGGGGGTCATGACCCGACCCGTTTTAGCGACCTGGATTAGAAACATTGATAGTAGGAGATGTTATTCAATATGCTGCACGGCGGGAATGGCAGAATATTATTCTGGAGATGATTACTTGAATGTGATTCAGAAACTATCAGCTGCAATATGCGGCGGATCCTCTACGGGATCCATTATTGCAGAAATTTGTAGCATTACTCTTAGTTTTAATTCTTGTAATTTTTCGTTTGTCCGAAGAAATGTGGCTCATGCTTTGGCTCGCTTTAGCATTAGTTTCTAGGAGGATTTATTTGCATGTTGCCCCTCCTCGCATTGTTAATCTCTTGTTTGTTGATTCTTGTTAAAAATTAAATGTGGCCCATGACCAAATATAAGGTAGGCTCAAGGCCCATCATCCTATCTTACTTGGATGACTCCTTTAATTTACCAAACCTACTAGGCCCACTAACAAAAACTAACCCACTATCCTACCCTGCCCAAAAAAAACCCAACCCAGCAACCTAACCCGACCCGACCCAATCCCATTACAAATCCCTAAAACCTATCACCTCTTATTTCTGCAACTCTCTCTCTCTCTCTCTCTCTCTCTCTCTCTCTCTCTCTCTCCCCACATTCTTGGCAGTGGCGCATTTCTCCCTTTCTTTTGTTTCTCTTTGTTTTCTTATTCTTCATTTTTCAATGATTTTGGAAATGCAATCCACAGCCCAAATCGTCCTCTCTAACTCATATTTTTACGGTATAAATTTTTCTTTGATCCAAGAAAATTATACAAGAAAAAAAAAAAAAGCAAAAACCGAGAGTTTTGAGATATTTGTGATATTCCTAAGTGGTTGGTTCTTTGTGAACGATCCTAGCAATTTCTTGGTGAAAATATTTGAGCAAACGTGAGATTGTTTACTGGCCTTTGTGGCCGTCTCTTGCCTCTCCGGATCTCGGCTCCCTGAGCCGTTTTACTACTTTATATTAATAATCACTTGTAAATTCATTTATAGAAGTGGTTTGTATTATTAAGGGTTTGAAAAACTTACAAATATGTAATAGTTGATTAGGGCCTATTTTTTGGGCTTCTACTGAAGGGATAAATACCCAACAATTCTCTAACTTGAATAAATTATATTGCCCTTTCATAAAAGAAACAACAAACCATTTTAAAAAAATTGATAAAATTAAATTTTTGGACATGTAACTCTAGTCATTAGCATTTTTTATTTTGTAACTTACTTTATTTATACTTTTTTTTTTACGAATTTAATTCTAAACATCTCCCATTTGGTCCTTTATTAGCAAATTTAGTCCTGTGTTCACAATTTTGGTCCGTTCTCCTTAAAATAAATTTTATTTTTTGTCCCGTAACTATGAGTTGTAGGACCCCTTCACATTATAATAGGTCTCATTTTTTATCCCATAACTATGAGTCGTTAAGACTAAAATTGCTAATTTAGGACTAAATTTGTCAAAAAATGATCAAATGTGAGATGTTCAAGACTAAATTCATAAAAAAAAAAAAAGAGTAAATGTGTAAATAGAATAACTTATAAGACCAAAAGTGCTAACGACCTAAAGTTACAGGACCAAAAATGTAATTTTGCCAAAAAATCACATTTTTTTATCTCATATGTTAGGGTCTTCTTCAACTTAATCCCAATTATTATGATTTTCTCACTTTTCATCCCATAAATTAGAAATTTTCTCAGTTTTAGTCCTCACATGCCTTTTTCGTCCAATTAATGAAAGTCGCAGGCTGTTAATTCAAACACATATTAGACTAAAGGCCCCATGACCTTTTCCTTAATTATTGGACGAAAAAATCAAGTGCGAACTGAAAATAAGAAAAATTTCTAACTTATGCGATGCAATATGAGAAAATTATAATAAATGAAATTAAATTATAAATAAGCTCAATTTATGGCACTAAAAATACATTTTTTCCAAAAAAAAAAAATCAACCAACCTTCTCTTAAATAAAAAAGAAATAATTATCCAAATGTACCGTAAAAAAAAAAAGAAAAATAATAGTATTGGAGTCAAGTTGTTATCATCTATATTATATACAAAAGAATAAATTTTAAGTTTTTGTTGTCACTGTGAAAAAACACTCATAGCCTGACTTAAGTAATCTTTTTAGTAATAAATCAAATTTCATTATAAAAGAATAAAACTTTTTAAAAAGAAAAATGACACTTAATAGTGTTAATATCTCTTAACTATTTAGACAATATGAAATATATTCAATTAATAAAATAGCAATTAATAATTCTAAACGACTAACTTGTGAGAAGAAAAGTTGAAAGGATACAATAAAATTTAAAATCTTTCTTGAAATTTTAAGTTAAAATTATCAATCTTATTAAATTAGAAGTACTTTTGAAAATTTTAATATAATTGTAATTTCTAACTAATTAATTTTATTTTAATATTAATATTAAATAAATTATTTTTGAATTGTACTTTCACGCACTTTTATTTTTTATTATAGAAATAAAATAATACTAATAAGTATAATTTATAATTATTATTGTTAAATATATAAAAGTAAGATCTTTTAAGTGTTTATTTCAATTATGAAAAGACACTTAACTACTCGTTTCAATAATAAATAAGAATTAATTATATAAAAAATAAATATAATTGACATATGACTGGCACATAACTTAATCTATAGGGATTATTTTGTCTAAATAAAATAGTAATTTCTATCTTACCGTCTAAAAACTACATAATTATTTTTTATTTAAAAAAATATTTATAATTTCTCAAATTTAATTCATTTTTAAATCCATTATAATAATTACTATGTACCAAATTGCAGTACGTAAATTGATTATGAACTTAAAAGATTAGCCCATTCTTAGTTGTCCATAGTATTAATTACTATATACCAAATCCTAACACCTAAATTTTAGTTGATGAACCTACAAATTAAAACCCTTTTCAACAATTTTTAAACCATTTATGTATCTTGAAAACATAAGAGATTTGCTAACAATTAAGTCTCAGTTTAATAGACAAAATCGAGTTTTCGTGACTATAAAATTATACGTTCGAATCCCATTAATATATAAATGTTAGTCTATTTTGGTATTAATTATCTATAAATATTTGATGATTTTTAATTATTAATTATTAGAATTAACACTGTAATATAACCAAAAAAATAAATGACAAAACACTAAAATGAAAAACCTGAGCTTAACTCATTCATCTGAACGTAACCAATTAAGTCATAAAAAGCTAAAAACAATTAATACTTTCCCCACCCCAAACTGCGTGTGTGCGAATTTGCAGTCAACTTTCTAATATAGGAACAGTAAAAGACATAACGTGGGAAAATTCAAAAAGTCGAGGACTAGAAATGAATAATCCATAATTAATGCGCTCCAAACTGAGCATAACCTAAACAGATTTAATGCAATTTAATTCCTTGTGATATTTCAAATAAGCAAATTACCTCTCTATAAAAATATAGTAAATTATCCCTTTATATTTTTTAAAATGAAGCAATTTACCCCTTGTCTAGGAAGGTATATAGCTTTATTTTAAAAAATACAGGGGATAAATTGCAATATTTTAAAAAATACAGAGAGATAAATTGCTAATTTATTTTTCATAGGGGGATAATTGCATATTTATAATATAAAAGTGGGCTAAATTGCATTTTTTACCTAACCTAAGCTATGAGACAAAGTAAAATGAAACTTCTCCCACCTATAAAACAATGAAATGCAACTAAATCCAACCTAATCATCTGCAAGAGTAGTTCTTTTTTCTTACCATTGAGTGAGCTCCTTCTTTACTATCTTCATGGAGTTTGGGGTCTTCTCTTTCATAGTTCTTATTTCGGTTTTTGTACTTGTACTCGTTGTTCGAAAACTTACAAATTTCTCTAAAATTAATAAGCCGAAGTTGAATCTCCCTCCGGGGCCACGGAAGTTGCCTTTCATCGGGAGCTTGCACCTTTTTGCTGGCTCGAACCCACCCCACCGTACTCTAAGAGACTTGGCCAAGAAATATGGGCCCCTGATGCACCTGCAGCTAGGTGAAGTTAACATTATTGTTGCATCCTCATCCGAAACTGCACGACAGTTCTTGAAAACACACGACATCGACTTTGCCTCCAGGTCGACGGTGCTTATGTCAGAAATTTGTTGCTACGGAAACAAAGACATTGTGTTTGCTCCATACAGTGAGTACTGGAGACAAATGCGAAAAATCTGCACGCTGGAGCTCTTGAGCGCCAAGCGTGTGGAGTCGTTCCGGCCCATTAGGGAGGAAGAAATGTCGGACCTCTGCAGATGGATAGTTTTGCAGGAAGGATCACCGATCAATTTGACGCAAAAACTTTGCATGGCAAATTATGAGATCATGGCCAGAGCAACCTTTGGGAAGAAGACCGAAGAGCACGTAAAATTCATAGCGATTGTCAAAGAAGGTATGGAGTTCATGTCAACCTTTCATATTGCTGATGTCTATCCTTCTCTCAAATTATTGAGTTGGATAACCGGGTTGAAGAGGAAGCTCGAAAGAGTGCATCAACAAACAGACAGGATAATCGGAAACATCATCGAGGAGCACAGACGAGTGGATGCTGCAGACAGGGGAAACCATGAAGATCTAGCAGATGTCCTCTTGAGAGTCCGGGATAGTGGATCGCTTGAACTGCCACTAACTATAGAAAACATAAAAGCCGTCCTGGCGGTCAGTATTTTCTCGTTCAAACTCTAAATAATTTGACATCTTTCCTTATGAAAACTCAACGTTTTCAGTAAAACAGGACATGTTCGGTGGTGGGATTGAGGCACCAACCACAACTATCGATTGGGCAATGGCCGAAATGGTCAGAAATCCCAGTGTCTTGATCAAGGCGCAGGACGAGGTGAGACAGGTTTTCGATGGCAAAGGCCGTGTCAATGAGGCATACTTTGATGAACTCAAGTACCTAAAATTAGTGATCAAAGAGACTCTCAGGCTGCATCCACCAGGAGCTCTGCTGCTTCCAAGACAAAACAAAGAGCGGTATGAGATTAACGGATACGAAATACCTGCAAGAAGTCGAGTCTTGGTAAACGTATGGGCTATCGGGACAGACTCCGAGTATTGGGAGGATGCAGAGGAATTTAAACCAGAGAGATTTCTTGAAAAACAGGTTGATTTCCAGGGGAACTGCTTAGAATTCATCCCTTTTGGTGCTGGAAGGAGGATTTGCCCTGGAATCTCATTTGCTATTGCAAATGTTGAGTTAGCACTGGCAATGCTCCTCTACCATTTTGATTGGATTCTTCCTAATGGAATGAAACCAGAAGAAATGGACATGACTGAGTTCTCCGGGGTGTCTGCCAGAAGGAAAGCTAATCTTTACGTCATTCCTATTGTTAGGAGGCCTTTTTCTAGTTGAGCAGAAACCAACCAAGCTCAGTTTATCTATCGCATTGGATTTTCTGATGCAGATTCTATTCCATCTTCTATGTCCTACAACTTACACACGTGATATGTATAAATAAAAATAATATTACGTCATCTCCTACTCCGTTCAGCATACACATACCACATGTATGAAATTTTGCTTTAAATAAAATAAATAATGTCATCTTTATACACAGGTCGTGTGTATGTTGATGAAGTAAGAGATTAAATATGATTTGTAGCAAAAGATCCAATCTGCGTAATAACTGTACTAATTGCTTTTAGATTACTTCTTCCTAATAGTCAATCATATAATAAACACGATATACTTCTCATCTAGTTATTTTCAATTTGCCCGTTGATCGATTGTTGAAACCGTCAATAATCATCTTACAACTATAGTAGTAGTCAAAATTGATTAATGTATTTTTATATATTATAATTTATGATATTATTTGGTGTTTGTGTTATTTTGATTGGTTAGGTATATACGAACTTGTTGGAATTTGAATTCTAAGCAGTTCCCCTGGAAATCAACCTGGCTTTCAAGAAATCTCTCTGGTTTAAAATCCTCTGCATCCTCCCAATACTTGGGGTCTATCCCGATCGCCCATACGGTTACCAAGACTTGACTTCTTGCAGGTATTTCGTATGAATCCCGCAACTAATTAGACAAAAAATATAATGACCCAAATATATGAGACGAAAAGTACTATTTTCACAAGAGAAATATTGACATTAGAATTGAGTTGTTATAATTTATAAAGACTAGATGCGGCGGCACGTAGTATCTGCGCGTATAAATTTTAGTAATATTTTTAATTTATTAAAAACTCATATTTTGTTCCTTTATATCAAAATTTGACATTCCTTTACAGAACGGTCTGATATTTTTTTTAATGCGTTAATTATCATTACATAACTTACTCGAATTAAATTAAAAATTGACACTTAATTTGCAAATATATGTTATATTGATAATGATGACTATATATACATGCAAAATAAATACCAATATGTTATTTCAATTTCAATTAACAAGAAACCTAAATAAAATGGGAATAAATTTAATTTAATTTTTGAGTAGATATAATTGCAGAATTAATTTCCTAAAGAAACTTTATTGAATTGTTAATTTCACAGGAGTTGGTAAGTCGAAAGATATTTTAGATATTAAAATAATTTAGTGTAATGATATCAAAACTACCACGCTGAGTCTATAAACCCTTTTTCCTTTATAATAGGCTATAAATTATAATAATAGATACAGCGGCACACACTACTTGCATGCATAATATTTAATAATATTTTTGTTTTACCAAAGTTCATAATCATTTTTTTATATTAAAATTTGTCATTGCCTTACGTACTCACATGCAAAAGCTATTTAGTAACTTTTTTTAATCCATTAATTACTAATACATGTTTTACTCAAATTAAATTAAAAATTGACAATTTTATGATAGATGTTATATTGAAAATAATGATTATATATACATGCAAAAATAAATACTATTATGTTATTTCGATTAACAATAAGTTTAAATAAAATGGGATTACATTTAATTCTTGAGTCCACGTAATTGCATGAAATTAATTTTCAAAAAGAACTTGACTGAGCGGTTAATTTAACATGACTCGGAAATTAAATGGGTATTTTTTGTAACAATTTGGTGTAGTGGTATTATAATAATTCTAAAGAGGTTGTGGCTAAAGAAAGTGGGTAAAATTAAATTAAGTTGAAGGGTATTTTAGTAAAACATAATTTTTGACGTAAGTGGTATGAAAAACCACCCTTTGGTATCTATAAGTCCCCTTCTCTGTATAATAATATAGACGAAAAAAAGTGGTACTTTTTCTTTTTTATGTTACTTATATATATATAGGGTGAATAGCAATTTACTCCTCTGTGATATTGAAAATGAGCACATTACTCCCCTATGAAAAAAATATAGCAATTTATTCCCTGTACTTTTTAGAATGAAGCAATTTATCTCCTTATATAGGGATATAAATTGCTTCATTTTGGAAAACATAGGGAGGTAAATTTTTGTATTTTAAAAATTATAGAGAGGTAAATCGCTATTTGTTTTTGTATAAAGGGATAATTTGCTCATTTATGATATTATAAGAGGGTTGCTTGTATTTTTTCAAATATATATATGTATCATCATATCTTCCAATTGGATATAAAAACATTTGTCCAAACTTTGAATAGCATAATTACTAAGCACCAAATCCTAATTCCTATATTTTGATTGATAAATTCTGGAAACCCCATTCCAAACTCCAATTGTCACACACTTAATTACTATGTACCAAATCCTAACATCTAATTCTTAATTCATGAACTTAGAATTAGACCCCCTTCTTAATTGTCACATACACTGAACCAAGAATTCTCAAATCAAACATAAAGAAATTCCAAGAAGACAATTCAATGATTCGGGCACAAGATTTTACTGTAAAAAATATCATATTTGAATTTCGAGTGTGTGTATAGTTTAATAAAAAAAATCAAATACAGTAGAACATCATAAATTAATGCTCGATAAATTGATATTTTTTCTCGGTCCCGACTTGGGCCCAGATCAAAATTTAATAATTTCGATAAACTAATAAAAAATAATTTTTCTGAAGATCCTTATATAAATTTATGAGCCCTTCAATATTATAAATTAATAATTTTATGAAAAATATGATTCTATTATTATTTGATGTTTCTTAAAATCTAAATCTAGTTGTATTTTGTAGGTTTGTGTGGCTTGGTATCCCTTCCTTTTACTGAGTTTGTCGAATACTCAGATGATCGTTTGAGTGTGTTCAATATTGTACCTCGACTAACTTTCAAATGGAAATTTTCATCGAGTTGCTATTTATTATTTGAAATTGAAATTTATTAAATTACAAATATCATATGATATTTGTGAAATTATGTAATCTTTGAAAAAATGCCTGAAATTCTTAATTTTACACTTATTGTACTTTTCTTCAAAAAAATAAAAATTTGTAAACAAATCGGACGAGTTGGGTCGAAAATATGAAACATTGTTAAAAAAAAAAACATTTAGTCCAATAAAAAAATCATAATTTTTTTAAAAAATAAGTAAAATTATATGATTTATAAGAGCATTTTAATCTACACAGCACAAAAAATGTATGAAAATGTAACGAAAATTAACAGATTGAGCTAGTTGTTGGACGATCGTTAAAATCAGAATTACTGATAAATTTTTAAATAATAAAAATATATTTATAATTATGTTAAATTATAAATAAGATCATTGTACTTTAACATACATTTATTAAAATTTATAATATAATTGATCATAAAAAATAATTATATCAATGAAGATATTAGTTAAAAAGACATAACAACTCTCTTCCCCAATTCTCTTCCCAAACGGCAGAGTCCTCTCTCAAGTCTCAACTCTCAACTCTCCGTCAATCTCATTCCCTCTCCAAACTGGCCGCCACCTCCTCCGCCTCCGCCGTATCCGCCTCGCCTGCCTCAAGAAAGAAGTAAGTGTGTGTGTATATGTTGATTTTATAAGAATCAAAATCTGACTCCGCCGCGCCCACCAGCCAATCCCAACCTCTTATCTGCCGCCTCCCGCGAATCCCTTTTATTATGTTTTTGGATATTTCTTACTTATCTCAAGAAAAATCCCATCACATTATACCTTAGGATTTCTGGAATTCTTTCTGCTGTATATTAGTTAAATGTTTGTTGTTTACTTGCTATATTTTACTGTGGGATGCATTGAGCTGAATTTTTCTTTGTTTATTCTCTCTTCAGCTGAATTTCTTTGAGTTTTTTTATCCTGAAATTTCAAACTGTTTTGCTCTAATACAAAAGTGAGTCTTTTTATTAGGCTCATAAATCTTTCACGAAAGCAGATCATTCTCTTTTTCTACATGATAGTAATGCCTAAAATTCTTGCAATCACGCAACTTCAATGAAATTGATATGTAGAACCGTAGATATAATATTATGTATTTGGATTTGTTAAGTGTGTAGGGTTGGTTAAGAAGGTGATCAACTACTAGGGATGTGCAGGACTGGTGTATTTGGATTTCCTAAGTGTATATTTTAAGGTGTTTTGCTGATCAGAACCTTCACTTCTAGATCCTGATACCCTTTTCAAATAAATAAATGGGATGAATTTAGTTAAATGAACTTCTTCCATTACTTGTCTGGGAAAAAGAAATTACGTTTTGTTTCACCTTGCGAATAGTTTACTATTTGCTTAGGCAGTCAGGCTGCCAGAATATCAGATAAATAAGTTGCACATTTGAGTTTGCAGAAAAGCTGCAAAGTTGTGTTAATGTATGACACAATTTGTTTTTGTTGTGTGAAGGTGTAATAAGATATAATAATATGTAAGTGAACTTACACGGATGGGTTTTGATTGCTTATTATCCAATGGATATGTCTTAGTATTTTCATAATGTATTAGATTACATATCAATTAAACAATAAAAATGGGATGCAAGAGGGTGGTATTTTGTCACCTCATTCTTGCTTGGCCAAATTTTACTTAGAAAACTTCTTGTCAGATTTTGCGATTGAGAGGGGAATATGTGTAATAAAGTGCCTGTGGAAATAACAATTCTCTTTGCCTTTACCATATTTTGCCTTTGAACACTAAATTGGTGCATCAGGTTGCAGTTGCACAGCATAACTATGTCGATTTTGAAAGGAGAAAAAAGAGAACAGTGAGAAAATTAAGCTACCTAATGGATATCCCCTTAAGCAGTACTTGCTTCCTTGCTAACTTCTTTATGTGGGTTTGTTGTCTTGTTACTTTGTTTCTTTATCCATTTTTTTTAGTTTTTGCATATTGGCAGTTGTTTTCCTATTAGCTTCGTCTATTCTTGTCCTATTTTATTTTTGGGGTCGGGAAGGGGATTATTGTTGCTAATTTCTTCAGTATTATTGTTGTTATGGTGTACATGTTTCTGCCATTTTCTTCTTTCTGTTTTTTTCCCCCAATTTTTGGGTTCTCTTTTGGTGATTGCCATTGGAACTGGTTGTTTACTTTCTTACTAAACTGCTAATGCATAAAACTGCATCTTTCTTTTTTATTTTCTTTATTTTTGTTCGTGAATAGTTTCAGTATTTTACTTTCTTTCTTACAGTTCACATGTTTACAAATGACCAGAGACAAAAAGAGCGCACTGGGAAATATGGTAGTCCGAGACTGGAATACCTCCAGGTGCTACTGCTTAATTACTCTGCAGATTAAAAAACTATATTGCTCCAACTTAATTAGTGTGCTCAATGCATCTTTATTAGTTGGAAATGATTATATTTTCCTTTTCCATCAGGAACTAGTTACACAATTTCAGAATGCAACCAGTGAAGGTATGGGGTGCCACACTTAACTAGTACTACTTGTTTTCAGTTTCAATTTAACTTGAGATACACCGGTTAGATGAGTTAGATGAGGGTGACAGACTTTAAATCATGCTTAGGATAACATATTAAGTGTCTTGCAACAGTGGACCCAGTAGTTTTGGCTATCGTGTTGCCAAGCTCAACTTTTTAAAATTTACATCACAATGATGGTTTCATTGTTTGAATTGATAGGGTGGTGATTAGAGTAATTTATTGCACAGGATAAGACAGGTTTTCTGAAAGATAGTCTCCTTTACTTTCTTTCAGCACCTAAATGTTTCAAATTTTAAGCTGAAGTTGCACCTCGAAAGAGCATTTCCAGTTACCATATTTTGTAGAACCCTTGGAAGCCTATGCTTTTTGCTCTGATACATCGAACATTTATGAACTATTGATGAAATAGAAACTCATTTAGGAGGGGAAAAAAACCTAAATGTATTACTAAATCATCCCTTCCTGTTCTTGGACGGGAGTTTGGACTATCTTTCCCCTTATTTGTTTAACTGATGAGGAGTAACTTGAATTGTGTTTGAATTTCTGTAAAAGCAACTGATATTGTGCCATCTGCATATTTGTGTCCACCTCAAAATGTAGGTAGACTAGATAATGAATATTGAGGAGGTCCTTCCCTGTTCACAAACCATGGAGTTAATAACATGGACCTGAAATTATTGTGCTTCTTGATCATGGTTAGAAGCTTTATTTTGATTTATTTCTAAACTTTCTTGGTTCACCATGAGTTCATGATAATGCAGAAATAAAAGAGAAAATTGTTGCTAATTTGGGAAACTTCGCCTATGATCCTTACAATTATGCGTTCTTACGCCAGGTCCATTCTCTTACATCACATTTGAGTTGATTAAAAGATTTCTTGTTTCCGGTCGCATGAATAATAATACATTTCTCAGCAGCTAAATGTTTTAGAACTCTTTCTGGACTGCCTAACAGAGCCCAACGAGAGGCTCGTGGAGTTTGCCATTGGAGGAATCTGCAATGCTTGTGCAGGTAGGATGTGGCTATGTATTTAGAAGAAAGAAGAGCCGTAGCATCTCTCCTCTAATACTTTTGCTTGTGGATCACTCAAATCCACTATGCTCATCATTTTACTGTAAATTTTTCAATATGCAGATCCAGCAAATGCTGAAGTCGTCATTCAATGTGATGGGATTCCTCTTATCGTTCAATGCTTATCCAGTCCTGTTAGGAACACGGTAAAAGCAATAATGTGACATCTGCCTTTTCCTAGTTTCGGCTATTGCATTTGCTGTGAAGCAATGTAAGAAGAATAAGAAATTGAATTCATAGATCCAATATGCAGGTGAGTTATGCTCTTGGGTCACTTTACTATCTGTGTAATGCAACTACAAGGGATGAAATTCTGAGACCAGAGATAGTAGACGCCATCAAGAGGTTTGCTTCAGCTGGTGCAGTTAATGTGGGCTTCAGTAATCTGGCTCAGGCTTTCTTGGATAAGCATGTCTCTGAACTTAACTGATTCATTTGGTGTAAGCAGTCAAGTATTGTCAGTGCTACGGATGTCACTTCATGCGAATGCTTTCCGATGGATGTCGCATCGTGTGAATGCTTTTCATCTGATTGATTGAAAAAATATCACATTGCTAATATTTAAATTGAATAAATCCTTACCACATAAAATTTCAATTATACAATGTCTTGATTTCGCTTTAATTCGCATCGTATAGTCAAACTCCAAATGAATCTTTATAGCCAAAAATTTCAAGCACAATAATTGGGACAAGGAGATGCAGAGCATGAGGCCCCAAAAGCAAACGTGCAAAGCATAGCGCTTTTAGCGACTGACTTATCCTTGTTAGTCCCTTCATCCATGGGATGCAGCTGGTATGCTTATTCACATTTTGTAATTTCCATGTTCAAACACAACATTAACGTATTTTACTGGAAAAATTTCTTACATTAGATTAGAAGCAGTGAGACCTATATTATACTCTCTAAAAATTCCAAGATCATCATCCAACCTTAAGACAAATCATGAGTGAAAAGAAAAACATAAGGAAGTAGTTTTAAAACCTATTTTGCAACTATAGACAGAGATGATAAAAAAAAAAGAGAGAAGAAGAACAGAAACCTCTGCAGCTGTTTCTTTCCCAAGTTTCAGTCATTGTAAATGTTGGATGGTTATAGCAATTGATGAGCAAACATACAGATCATAACAATGTTTTAGGATATACATACGCCAAATCGCAAACAAATATCGCATCACTGTACTTTGATACAGAAAGTGCATATAAGATTTCCATGTATATCAAACAATATAGACTTGACTGTGATAACCAGAGGCAAATCCAGTAGGGAAGAGCTGTATCCTTGCACCTTAGCTTCAGAGCAAAGCAACCACATCCCATCTCCTCGACTACAAGTTCCAAAGAACGGTACTTAGATAAATGGTTGCTGTAGACAAACACTGATCATTTTTACTCTGAAAGCATACATGAGTTCTACATCTAAACCAGCAGATATATGAATAAGGGGCAAATGATGTTGTGCAGTTGAAAATTGTGGTGAGCGGGTGAGTATATTTCTTCTTGTGTTATTCGTTGCCTTCCTACTCTGCTTTTCTACTTCATAATAGTCAGCATATATTATTCTTTTTTCCTAATTTTGGAAGATTTATTTTTCTTATTTATTGCTTTTTGTTCATTTGTTGTCAAAAGCTATCTTATATTGGATAATTCACAGTAATATTTCTAAAAGAAAAGAGAGTCAAACCAAAATGAAAAACAGTCATCAGCACAGCATTGTATGGTACATATGCAGCAAATAGAATAGTAAGCTGTTAATATTTATAAGCTCCGCAGTTTAAAAGTATACACAGAGAAACCTCCTTCGTAGTTCGAAATTTCGTCCATTTACCTTTGCCAACAACACATCTTTACATTTCTCTCTGCTTGACCTCGTTTAGAACACTCCAATGTTATTTAGTTAAGATGTCATGAAGCAGCATGTTAGAATTCTGAATCATCATAAGAAACAAGTTTAGCAATTAATGCTCTGAATTCTCAATCTAAGGTTTTCCTACCCCACGATGTGCAACTTAGCATATATGGTTATGTCCAATATAACCCCCCAAAGCAGCATAAAGAAAGAAAACAGAGAGTGCAAATGAACCTTAAAGCTGTTAGTTTTATCCTGAAAAGTTTATTCATCAACCGCCTTGGCAGAGTAACAATTCAATAATTGTTCTTTACGTCAAATTGTTTCGTAACTAGAAATGCAATCCTAAACCAGTAGGAAAAAGTAGATGAGCCAAGAATGACTACGCAAAAACATGTAACCTGTTTTTACTATGTTGCCAGCAGTTTCAAGCTTTTGGACTCAGTTTCCAGATTTTCGACAGATAAGACCAAAAAAAATTCTTTAATCCCAATAAGGCCACTCGCGATGATCCCTCCTTTGGCATCAAGGGATTTTTCTATTTCTTCCTCTTCAATGCCTCTTTTCTAGGGGTTTGCTCCTTGATAACATCCAAAAGGACCCTCAGAACTGTTGAAGTATTTCCCAGCATTTCTTTTTCTGATGCCAGGACTAGTCTCTATCCATCTATCATCAAAAACCTATTGAGGATC